>NW_026559347.1:0-32759 GCF_022539595.1 Amphiprion ocellaris | reverse complement strand
CTCCTTTGATGACCACAAGGTGCGCGTTCTAGCCAGAGAGGACAGATGGTTTGAGAGAGGGGTAAAAGAAGCCATTCATGTCAAACTAGAACAGCCATCTTCGAACAGAGGAGGGGGCCTCAGACACCACTTGTCTCCCACTTACAACGCCGTTCTTAGAGCCCTCCCAAGGAGGTGCAGCCATCATTCCCACCTGCAGTCAGGTGACCCCCAACCACCCTCCTAGAGGGCTGGGAGGGGTAACGACCGCCCATCAAAGGCTAACAACTCACATTAACACCTAACAAGTCTATTGGTTTCGGGTCTTTGTCCACTTGTTTTTGCCACCACCCTCCTGGTGGATAAATATCTGGTACTCCCCACCAGGCTTTCAGAATTGAAGAAGCCTCTTGGATGAGAGGTGAAACGTTTTCGACTCATACGAGGTTAGTCCAGTTGCCATAACTTATGCTTGCTTGAGACTTAGCTGGTGGTAAATTCAAAAATATGTAGATGAGCAAATCAAGTATAGTGAGGGCGATGCAGAGTAGATTGGTGGAAATGGGCAGCTGGAAACAGTGGGCTGGAGGAAGGTCAGCAGCAGCATCCCACAGATGGAGATTAGGCCAGTTGGTGGGAGAACCACCACAGATCTGAAGCATCCAGCTCTGGGATCAGGGACACTCGGAGAAAGGACACAGGGAGAAACAGTGATTGCGGTGCAATAATGGTGTATATATATATTAAATACAAAGGTAGTTAGAGGAGGGCTCAGTGCATCCAGAGAGGTTCCCCAGCAGGCCTATAGCAGCATAACTAGGGGCAGAACTAAGGGACGTCAAGAGGGGAAGTCAGTTTTGCAAATGAAAACACCAGCTCACCCAGTCAGGGTCCCCCAGTCAGCCTTAACTATAAGCTTTGTCAAAAAGGAAGGTTTTAAGCCTGGTCTTAAAAATAGAGAGGATGTCCGCCTCCAGAACCCAAACTGGGAGCTGGTTCCACAGGAGAGGAGCTGATAACTGAAGGCTCTGCCTCCCATTCTACTTTTAGAGATTCTAGGAACAACAAGTAAGCCGGCAGTCTGAGAGCGAAGAGTTCTGCTAGGATAATATGGTACTATCAGGTCTTCAAGATATGATGGAGATTGGTTGTTAAGAGCTTTATATGTCAGAAGAAGGATTTTGAATTCTATTCTACATTTAACTGGAAGCCAATGAAGAGAAACCAGCATAGGAGAAATACGATCTCTCTTGCTAACTCCCGTCAGTACTCTGGCTGCAGCATTTTGGATCAGCTGTAGATGTTTCAGAGAGCTATTGGGACAACCTGATAAGGAGTTACAGTAGTCAAGCCTAGAAGTAACAAATGCATGGACTAGTTTTTCTGCATCACTCTGAGACAGGATGTTCCTGATTTTCAAAATATTTCTCAGGTGGAAAAAGGAAGTCCTACAGATTTAAGGTAAAGGACATGTCCTGGTCAAAGACAACTCCGAGGTTCCTCACAGTAGTACTGAAGGCCAATGTAATGCCATCCAGAGTAACTATATGCTTTGAAAGCAATTTTCTAAGATGTTTGGGGCCAAATACAATGACTTCAGTCTTGTTTGAATTTAGTGGTAAGAAATTCTAGGTCATTCAGGTCTTTATGTCATTAAGACAATCTTGCAGTCTGGCTAGCTGATTAGTTTCATCTGGCGAAGACTCTAAATACAAAACAGCTCCTTGACTAAGTTGGTGGACTGCTACCTGGAGGTTCCACACCAAAGCAGCAGCCGCCAACAGGAGCTTGAAGTGTCTGTAGAACCCGCCACAAGTACCTACAGACCAAAAGACATCACAGAAATAGAAACAAGAAATTACTCACAGAGGCACCAGGGTGGACTGGTCACAGATGTCAGCCGCCCAGACTAAGCGCATGGTTGCAGGTATATAGTCTGCAGGTGTGGCTATGGCTGTGTTCGATTGGTTAGAGGTGGAGGGGAGCTGGAGGGTGGCCCAATCAGGAAGGTCGGGAGGCGGGGAGAACAGGGCTGCGGTGCAGGTCTTCTACTCCTGACTCATTAGTTGGAACGACTGGCAGCTGGGGTTCTGGAGAGACTCTGAAACCAGCCACAGCTGAAGCCACACAAGCAATCTCCCCACACAAAGGCCTAACAGAAAAGCACCCCAGAAACCAGACGGCACACAGATACCTGTGGCCATAACAATATGTAAATAATAGTACATTAAAACAGGTGGATAATAGAAGTTAAAAGCCTCAAGATAAACAGCTAGTATCATTAAACTTTAGCACAAGAAGGGTTGCAAAACAACTTGAAAATATTGACCGAAACATGACATTTCTGTAGCTGTTTTTACTTCGGTGAGCAGTAACGATTACAGTAAGTCGGCAAAATAATCAAACCTGCTCAAATAATAGCAAATAATGATGTGAGAGCTGTGACAGTCCTCAGTGTTATCATGTTGGGACAGGAAGAAGTGCCATAAAGTGCACAGGTTTACAAAATGTCAGTGCTTTCAGTGAAACTAAAGGGTAAAACATGACAGACGGCCTCACACCAAAGGTTAGTCTGCCTGCTTTTGGCCACAGAATACATCAACACGTACTGTTGTGTTGTCTCCACAGGCGTTAAATGTTCCCTCCACTATTAATAGAGAGCAGTAAATGTGGGCTCTCATTTTTCCAGTAGTGTCACTTGTGGGAGGCTGCAGTGACTCATACAGAGTGTTTGTGTGTTAGGGTTGGATACAGTGAGAGGTGACGTCACCTTGTATAGAAAGACACCAAGAGGACACCCAGATTGTTTGGTAGAGGTGCTACATGGTTATCTGTAGCACTGAAGATGCTGTGGTGTGGGATTGTTGTTAATGTGTTGCATACTGTTGGTTTTAGCTCACGCTTTAAGTCACCGTTCAAAAAACGTAACATAAAATGGACTCGTTTCGGGGTGCGACGAGATTGTAAAAAGTGGAAAGTGGTGAAAGCTCTTGCAACATATGGACTTGGACGGTTTTTATTCAATTTGTTAGAGTTGGATTTTTTTCAAGACATTTAATTCATACAAACACTCTTCTTTTTGTTCAGACTTTAAGTTGGCTGCAGCATTTTTAAAAGAGTATTTCAACATTTTTGAACAGCGTTTTCTCATTTCTCTCAATTTAGTGTGTTGCAAGAGTGTAGATTTAAACCCAGGTGATAAATGTAGCTTAGCATAAAAAATGACAGCTGTAGAATAGCTCTCTAAGTTTACAAAAATGTACCTGTCTGGGTGAGTGAGTGAGTGAGCAATGAATTCCACAAGCTTTTATTGCTGTGTTTATGGGAAGCGTCCTAACATTCAGGCAGCAGTCAGTGGACAGATGACGAACTAACTGTAGAACTGCTTGGGGTTCATCCAGAAAATGTTGAATAACTGACCATGCCTAAAACAGTTCCACTTATACTTACTAGATGATTGTGTCCATTTGTATTTGTGCATTTTTAAGTGCCGTTTGCGTCTCCGTCTTCCTCCAGTTGTCAGTTCCTTCTACAGTAGTTGTGTACATGTTTACCACCTGTCTGCATTGTAGCCTGGCTACGAACAAGTACAGTTTGACAGCACTTGTCTTGTGTTATTGGCTGCAGCCTGTTTGTGTGTTTTTAGACTTCAGGTAGAAACACACTTTTTTTAAAAATGAGTTTATTTGACAGGGACCATGTACAGAAGAACATCAAACACAATGAAAAGATGCTGCGGACCAGATTATAGCATGCTCGCTAGTTTCCATCTGCAGTCCCTGGAACAGGCCAAGAGAGACACAAGTAAAGGCAGAAAAGCAAAATATTACATTTTCTTTAAGAAAGGATCTCACATTCTCACATTTACATGGTTCAAAAAAATCATTTCAAGACTGTCAAAGCTGACAGGTTTGGCATTTTTTTTTGTCTCTATAGAAAAGTCTTTAAAATCAGTTACTGGCTTTAGTTCAGTGGGGAGCTCATTCCATTCCTGTTTTTGCTTTGTAGGAAAAAGATGATTGTCCAAAGGCAGTTTTACGTAGAGGGATGCGGCCTTGTTGTCCTGGCTGTATTTCCAGAGGTGCAGTGTATCAAAAACTTGAGGCGAGGGTGCTTAACCACGAAAATCCTTGAAAACCAATCGTACGTTTGCATACACTATGGTGTTTTCAAAATGTCACGTCCTATACTTATCCGGTATACAACTCATTCATTCATGTGTTTCAGAAGAGTGACTTTGGAGAAACACCTGAAGGGTTTTTGTTGCTTTCAGAGTCCAACTTCTTTCTGCTCTTTCTACGATCTCATACACTTTAAGGTCTAGTTAAGGTTAAGACACTAAAACCTATTTGAAAAGGTTCCTGTCTGGATTTAAGGTCTCTGAGCGTGAGGCTGAGTGAAAACAAACTCACCTTATGAATGCTATCAGTTTGCTGAAGCCTTTTAGTTTGGAGGTAACAGTGGAGTGTGTTTGAAGCTGCTCAGGATGTTATGTAAGAATCCAAGAATAGGGGTCAGAGGAAAAGCTCCAGGTCCATCTAAGGAGATCTGTTCATCTCTAGTCAGCTTTATGTCTCTGTAAAGCAGGACTAAGCATTCCCTACATGACACAGAAAACCATTATAGGTTAAAATCTAGAGCTAAGTATACCCGACCTACCTGTGGAGGGGAGTTCCTGGCTTGTCTGTTCACCATAAAAGCTTTTTTCTTCACCGTGGGGTCATTTTTCACTGCATTCTAAAGTTTTACTGATGTTTTTGAGGTTAGTGACGATCACACGATTGCGATCCTACTACAAATCCACCATTTACAGAATCTTTTTTTGTTTTTGATAAATGTTTAGAAGCAGAATACAGTGATTTTGATGAATTATCACGTTTTTAGATTGAGATTTGGTTCATTTTGTAGACGGAAAATCCTACATTATCTCTGTTTCTGTCTGATGAATGGTGTCATGTCGGTGGTTTATGTTTTCTTGATAGAACATACTCAGTGAGGTTTAGAGGTTCAGAGGGCCTGTTTGATGTTCTGTGATCACCTCGATTGTTTCTTTTGCTTGTTTTTGTTTTGTTTTTGTGTCCATCTCCATGTAAAACTTGTGCTTTGTGTGTGTTTCTAGATGGGAAGAAGAATACACGGCCAGGATGAACGTTTCTCCGTTTTTTAAGACGCGATGAAGCAAAAAGGTTTACGGTGCTCCGGTTCTAGGCATTCAGTTTTTCATGAGCAATATTCCAATTTCATGTCCAATATTTCATTATCATGTGTGGCATTTCTTCTAACTTTTCTATTTTACAGCATTGTTGGAGCTGTGTTTAATTTTCAGTCATGTCTCATTCTTGTAGCTTATTGCTTTTCTACTAGATATTTTGTTTTCTGAGCCATGTCTGCAAAATTAATAATGTTTTATCTTATCCTAACTTGTGAAAAACACAGACAGTATGTCGGTCTATAATTTTATTTAGCAGATGCTTTTATCCAAGACACATCTGAGAGTAGATCCAACACAAGCAATGATCTAATCAGGAGAAAAATTAACTTCATGTGTTTTTCAAGGGAGTTTCTGTGCCACAGTGCTGATGAGAGGATGAGCTGCAGCTGCGCTGGATGAGTTGAATGAGCTGTGGAGGTCCAGTTCGTTTGTCATCTCCCGCTTAAAAGGCCGGCAATGCGACTATGCCGATCATTCGCACTCTTCCTACGAAGCTGTGCGGATCATTCCTCCTGTCCAGTGTCTCCGGAGACCGAGCAGCTCGCATTTTCCCCAGCCGTCCTCCGACCAGATGGAGCCCTCCTTCTTCTTTTTCGTGTGGTGAGTTCTGCACATAGTTGGCATGTTTGTTAGTGTTTTTGTAACTAAAACCCTGCTCATCTACAGTCTGTCTGGTGTCTCTTTGAAAGAAGCTGGGGTTTTTTTGTTTTTTAAAAAAATTATTTTTTCGGCTTTATTTAGGCACAGTGAGCGAGAGACAGGAAACGGGGGAAAAGAGTTGGACAAGACATGCAGCAGAGTGCCGTGACCGGGTATCAAACCCGGGTCGCTGCGTCGGTGAACAACTCCCGTACATGGGTCGTACGCTTAACGCATTGAGCTGTACGGGAGCCGGGTAAGTAGCCGTTTTTGAGTCGATTTGTCAGCGTAGTTTATGAATAAAACAAAATGTGGATCGTTATGATCATGCTTCGACTGTCAAACACGTTTGGTAATTTAGCCCATGGCATTTCAACCTAAATAAATGCCTGATTGTCTGCGCCTGCCAGAAAATGTTCCCCCCCTCTATATTCCTCAGGTGATGTACTAACATCACGTGGTTTATTCTGCAGACATTTGTGATCATGCTTAGCAACACTTGTGAATTAGGACTAATTTCATTAATCTCAGCTAAAGTTATAGAGGGATACAAATTGTTTCAGCCTCATTCACTGGACCTGCCAATGTATCCCCCCGCTGCAATGACAAGTCCAGTGAATGAGGCTGAAATAATTTGTATCCCTCTACAACTTTAGCTGTGATTGATGAAATTAGTCCTAATTCACAGGCGTTGCTAAGCATGATCACAAATGTCTGCAGAATCAACCACGTGATGTTAGTACATCACCTGAGGAATATAGAGGGGGGCGGGGGGGGTACATTTTTTTTTTTTGGCAGGCAGACAATCAGGCATTTATTTAGGTTGAAATGTCATGTGCTAAATTGCCAAACATATTTGACAGACATTTTGTTTTATTCATAAGCTATGCCGATATGTAAATACAGAATTATAGCTCCACACTTCCGAATGCATGCACGGTGGGACTTTGATCGTTTGATGATGTTGGCATTTCCTTTTTTTCTTTTACATGTCGAGAGACCGAGATCTGCAGTGGACGATTAAAGACGACCTCGTTGACATCCATAGAAGTGAGTTACATACAGTCATGGAAGCGATTTCTGTTTTGTGTTGTGCGTGTCATGTTTGCACTTTTTTTGGGTCACTTGCATGTCTAATTCTTTGCTTTGACACACTCTGTCCTAGTGGTGATTTCTGTTTTCCATCTGGGTCACGTTTGGACTTTATCCTGGTCACTTGTCTGTCTAATTCATCTGTTTGACACAAATTGAAGACATGGGCCTTTGATCGTTTGCTGATGTTGCAGTTTTCTTTCTTTTTCATGGCGAGAGACCGACATCTGCATTGGACGACTAAAGACGACGTCGTCGACATCCATAGAGGTGAGTTACACACACTCATGTAGGCGATTTCTGTTGTCTGTGTCACATTTGGACTTTATCCTGGTCACTTTTTTTTTTTTTTTTTTTTGTCTAATTCATGGCTTTGACACATATTGAAGACATGGGACTTTGATCGTTTGCTGATGTTGCTATTTTCTTTCTTTTACATGCGGAGAGACTGAGATGTGCAGTGGATGATTAAAGACACCGTCGTTGCTATCCATAGAGGTGAGTCACACACATTGATGGAAGCGATGGCTGTTTTGTGTCGTCTGTGTCATGTTTGCACTTTGTTCGGGTTCTTTGCATGTCTAACTCTTTGCTTTGACACACTCTGTCCTTGAGGCTGTTGGCTGTTTTCCATCTGGGTCACGTTTGGACTTAATCCTGGTCACTTGTCTGCGTCATTCATGGCTTTGACATAAATAGAAGACATGGGACTTTGATTGTTTGCTGATGTTGCCATTTTCTTTGTTTGTTTTACATGCTGAGAGACCGAGATGTGCAGTGGACGATTAAAGAGGACGTTGACATCCATAGAGGTGAGTCATACACATTGACGGAAGCGATGGCTGTTTTGTGTCATCTGTGTCATGTTTGCACTTTGTTCGGGTTCTTTGCATGTCTAACTCTTTGCTTTGACACACTCTGTCCTTGAGGTGTTGGCTGTTTTCCATCTGGGTCACGTTTGGACTTAATCCTGGTCACTTGTCTGCGTCATTCATGGCTTTGACATAAATAGAAGACATGGGACTTTGATTGTTTGCTGATGTTGCCATTTTCTTTGTTTGTTTTACATGCTGAGAGACCGAGATGTGCAGTGGACGATTAAAGAGGACATTGACATCCATAGAGGTGAGTCATACACATTGACGGAAGCGATGGCTGTTTTGTGTCGTCTGTGTCATGTTTGCACTTTGTTCGGGTTCTTTGCATGTCTAACTCTTTGCTTTGACACACTCTGTCCTTGAGGTGTTGGCTGTTTTCCATCTGGGTCACGTTTGGACTTAATCCTGGTCACTTGTCTGGTCATTCATGGCTTTGACATAAATAGAAGACATGGGACTTTGATTGTTTGCTGATGTTGCCATTTTCTTTGTTTGTTTTACATGCTGAGAGACCGAGATGTGCAGTGGACGATTAAAGAGGACGTTGACATCCATAGAGGTGAGTCATACACATTGACGGAAGCGATGGCTGTTTTGTGTCATTTGTGTCATGTTTGCACTTTGTTCGGGTTCTTTGCATGTCTAACTCTTTGCTTTGACACACTCTGTCCTTGAGGTGTTGGCTGTTTTCCATCTGGGTCACGTTTGGACTTAATCCTGGTCACTTGTCTGCGTCATTCATGGCTTTGACATAAATAGAAGACATGGGACTTTGATTGTTTGCTGATGTTGCCATTTTCTTTGTTTGTTTTACATGCTGAGAGACCGAGATGTGCAGTGGATGATTAAAGAGGACGTTGACATCCATAGTGGTGAGTCACACACATTGACGGAAGCGATGGCCGTTTTGTGTCGTCTGTGTCATGTTTGCACTTTGTTCGGGTTCTTTGCATGTCTAACTCTTTGCTTTGACACACTCTGTCCTTGAGGTGTTGGCTGTTTTCCATCTGGGTCACGTTTGGACTTAATCCTGGTCACTTGTCTGCGTCATTCATGGCTTTGACATAAATAGAAGACATGGGACTTTGATTGTTTGCTGATGTTGCCATTTTCTTTGTTTGTTTTACATGCTGAGAGACCGAGATGTGCAGTGGACGATTAAAGAGGACATTGACATCCATAGAGGTGAGTCATACACATTGACGGAAGCGATGGCTGTTTTGTGTCATCTGTGTCATGTTTGCACTTTGTTCGGGTTCTTTGCATGTCTAACTCTTTGCTTTGACACACTCTGTCCTTGAGGTGTTGGCTGTTTTCCATCTGGGTCACGTTTGGACTTAATCCTGGTCACTTGTCTGCGTCATTCATGGCTTTGACATAAATAGAAGACATGGGACTTTGATTGTTTGCTGATGTTGCCATTTTCTTTGTTTGTTTTACATGCTGAGAGACCGAGATGTGCAGTGGACGATTAAAGAGGACGTTGACATCCATAGAGGTGAGTCATACACATTGACGGAAGCGATGGCTGTTTTGTGTCGTCTGTGTCATGTTTGCACTTTGTTCGGGTTCTTTGCATGTCTAACTCTTTGCTTTGACACACTCTGTCCTTGAGGTGTTGGCTGTTTTCCATCTGGGTCACGTTTGGACTTAATCCTGGTCACTTGTCTGCGTCATTCATGGCTTTGACATAAATAGAAGACATGGGACTTTGATTGTTTGCTGATGTTGCCATTTTCTTTGTTTGTTTTACATGCTGAGAGACCGAGATGTGCAGTGGACGATTAAAGAGGACATTGACATCCATAGAGGTGAGTCATACACATTGACGGAAGCGATGGCTGTTTTGTGTCGTTTGTGTCATGTTTGCACTTTGTTCGGGTTCTTTGCATGTCTAACTCTTTGCTTTGACACACTCTGTCCTTGAGGTGTTGGCTGTTTTCCATCTGGGTCACGTTTGGACTTAATCCTGGTCACTTGTCTGCGTCATTCATGGCTTTGACATAAATAGAAGACATGGGACTTTGATTGTTTGCTGATGTTGCCATTTTCTTTGTTTGTTTTACATGCTGAGAGACCGAGATGTGCAGTGGACGATTAAAGAGGACATTGACATCCATAGAGGTGAGTCATACACATTGACGGAAGCGATGGCTGTTTTGTGTCGTTTGTGTCATGTTTGCAATTTGTTCGGGTTCTTTGCATGTCTAACTCTTTGCTTTGACACACTCTGTCCTTGAGGTGTTGGCTGTTTTCCATCTGGGTCACGTTTGGACTTAATCCTGGTCACTTGTCTGCGTCATTCATGGCTTTGACATAAATAGAAGACATGGGACTTTGATTGTTTGCTGATGTTGCCATTTTCTTTGTTTGTTTTACATGCTGAGAGACTGAGATGTGCAGTGGACGATTAAAGAGGACATTGACATCCATAGAGGTGAGTCATACACATTGACGGAAGCGATGGCTGTTTTGTGTCGTCTGTGTCATGTTTGCACTTTGTTCGGGTTCTTTGCATGTCTAACTCTTTGCTTTGACACACTCTGTCCTTGAGGTGTTGGCTGTTTTCCATCTGGGTCACGTTTGGACTTAATCCTGGTCACTTGTCTGCGTCATTCATGGCTTTGACATAAATAGAAGACATGGGACTTTGATTGTTTGCTGATGTTGCCATTTTCTTTGTTTTACATGCTGAGAGACCGAGATGTGCAGTGGACGATTAAAGAGGACAGTTGACATCCATAGAGGTGAGTCATACACATTGACGGAAGCGATGGCTGTTTTGTGTCATTTGTGTCATGTTTGCACTTTGTTCGGGTTCTTTGCATGTCTAACTCTTTGCTTTGACACACTCTGTCCTTGAGGTGTTGGCTGTTTTCCATCTGGGTCACGTTTGGACTTAATCCTGGTCACTTGTCTGCGTCATTCATGGCTTTGACATAAATAGAAGACATGGGACTTTGATTGTTTGCTGATGTTGCCATTTTCTTTGTTTGTTTTACATGCTGAGAGACCGAGATGTGCAGTGGACGATTAAAGAGGACATTGACATCCATAGAGGTGAGTCATACACATTGACGGAAGCGATGGCCGTTTTGTGTCATCTGTGTCATGTTTGCACTTTGTTCGGGTTCTTTGCATGTCTAACTCTTTGCTTTGACACTCTGTCCTTGATGTGTTGGCTGTTTTCCATCTGGGTCACGTTTGGACTTAATCCTGGTCACTTGTCTGCGTCATTCATGGCTTTGACATAAATAGAAGATATGGGACTTTGATTGTTTGCTGATGTTGCCATTTTCTTTGTTTGTTTTACATGCTGAGAGACTGAGATGTGCAGTGGACGATTAAAGAGGATGTTGACATCCATAGAGGTGAGTCATACACATTGACGGAAGCGATGGCTATTTTGTGTCGTTTGTGTCATGTTTGCACTTTGTTCGGGTTCTTTGCATGTCTAACTCTTTGCTTTGACACACTCTGTCCTTGAGGTGTTGGCTGTTTTCCATCTGGGTCACGTTTGGATTTAATCCTGGTCACTTGTCTGCGTCATTCATGGTTTTGACATAAATAGAAGACATGGGACTTTGATTGTTTGCTGATGTTGCCATTTTATTTGTTTGTTTTACATGCTGAGAGACTGAGATGTGCAGTGGATGATTAAAGAGGATGTTGACATCCATAGAGGTGAGTTAAACACACTCATGGAGGAGATGGTTGTTGTATTTCTGCTTCATGTTTGCACTGTTTTCCGGTGACTTGCATTTCTGCTTCAGTGCTTTCCAGTTTGCTTTTTTTTCACCCTTTGGTATTTTCACACTTTGTTTTTTTTTCTCACACTTTGTTCTTTTGTCACACGTTGCTGTTTTCACACTTTGCTGTTTTCTCACACTTAGCTATTTTCACACTTTGTTCTTTTTCATACTTTGTTCTTTTTCCTGTTTTGTCTTCCTTTGCGATTTTCACACTTTGCTGTTTTTCACACTTTGCTATTTTCAGTTTGTTCTTTTGTTACACTTTGGTATTTTCACACTTTGCTCTTTTGTCACACTTTGCTGTTTTCTCACACTTTGTTGTTTTTCCTCACACTGTGTTGTTTTTCCTCACACTGTGTTGTTTTTCCTGTTTTCTTACACTGTTCTTTTTCCTCTTTCGTTACACTTTGTTCTTTTTCTACACTTTGTTCTTTTTACTCTTTCCTCACACTTTGTTCTTTTTCCTCTTTTCTCACACTTTGTTCTTTTTCCTCTTTCCTCACACTTTGTTCTTTTTCCTTTTCCTCTTACACTTTGCTCTTTTCTCACACTTTGCTATTTTCTCACGCTTTGCTATTTTCTGAGTCTTGGCTATTTTCACACTGTTCTTTTTCCTCTTTTCTCACACTTTGTTCTTTTTCCTCTTTCCTCACACTTTGTTCTTTTTCCTCTTTTCTCACACTTTGTTCTTTTTCCTCTTTCTTCACACTTTGTTCTTTTTCCTTTTTCTTTTACAGTTTGTTCTTTTCTCACGCTTTGCTATTTTCTGAGTCTTGGCTATTTTCACACTTTGTTCTTTTTCCTCTTTCCTCACACTTTGTTCTTTTTCCTCTTTCCTCACACTTTGTTCTTTTTCCTCTTTCCTCACACTTTGTTCTTTTTCCTCTTTTCTCACACTTTGTTCTTTTTCCTCTTTCCTCACACTTTGTTCTTTTTCCTCTTTTCTCACACTTTGTTCTTTTTCCTCTTTCTTCACACTTTGTTCTTTTTCCTTTTTCTTTTACAGTTTGTTCTTTTCTCACGCTTTGCTATTTTCTGAGTCTTGGCTATTTTCACACTTTGTTCTTTTTCCTCTTTCCTCACACTTTGTTCTTTTTCCTCTTTCCTCACACTTTGTTCTTTTTCCTCTTTCCTCACACTTTGTTCTTTTTCCTCTTTTCTCACACTTTGTTCTTTTTCCTCTTTCCTCACACTTTGTTCTTTTTCCTCTTTTCTCACACTTTGTTCTTTTTCCTCTTTCTTCACACTTTGTTCTTTTTCCTTTTTCTTTTACAGTTTGTTCTTTTCTCACGCTTTGCTATTTTCTGAGTCTTGGCTATTTTCACACTTTGTTCTTTTCCTCTTTCCTCACACTTTGTTCTTTTTCCTCTTTCCTCACACTTTGTTCTTTTTCCTCTTTCCTCACACTTTGTTCTTTTTCCTCTTTTCTCACACTTTGTTCTTTTTCCTCTTTCCTCACACTTTGTTCTTTTTCCTCTTTTCTCACACTTTGTTCTTTTTCCTCTTTCTTCACACTTTGTTCTTTTTCCTTTTTCTTTTACAGTTTGTTCTTTTCTCACGCTTTGCTATTTTCTGAGTCTTGGCTATTTTCACACTTTGTTCTTTTTCCTCTTTCCTCACACTTAGTCTTTTTTCCTCTATCCCCTTTCTCTCACACTTAGTCTTTTTTCCTCTATCCCCTTTCCTCTCACACTTAGTCTTTTTTCCTCTATCCCCTTTCTCTCACACTTAGTCTTTTTTCCTCTATCCCCTTTCTCTCACACTAGTCTTTTTTCCTCTATCCCCTTTCTCTCACACTTAGTCTTTTTTCCTCTATCCCCTTTCTCTCACACTTAGTCTTTTTTCCTCTATCCCCTTTCCTCTCACACTTAGTCTTTTTTCCTCTATCCCCTTTCTCTCACACTTAGTCTTTTTTCCTCTATCCCCTTTCTCTCACACTTAGTCTTTTTCCTCTATCCCCTTTCTCTCACACTTAGTCTTTTTTCCTCTATCCCCTTTCCTCTCACACTTAGTCTTTTTTCCTCTATCCCCTTTCCTCTCACACTTAGTCTTTTTTCCTCTATCCCCTTTCTCTCACACTTAGTCTTTTTTCCTCTATCCCCTTTCTCTCACACTTAGTCTTTTTTCCTCTATCCCCTTTCTCTCACACTTAGTCTTTTTTCTTCTATCCCCTTTCTCTCACACTTAGTCTTTTTCCTCTATCCCCTTTCTCTCACAGTCTTTTTTCCTCTATCCCCTTTCTCTCACACTTAGTCTTTTTTCCTCTATCCCCTTTCTCTCACACTTAGTCTTTTTTCCTCTATCCCCTTTCTCTCACACTTAGTCTTTTTCCTCTATCCCCTTTCTCTCACACTTAGTCTTTTTTCCCCTATCCCCTTTCCTCTCACACTTAGTCTTTTTTCCCCTAGCCCCTTTCCTCTCACACTTAGTCTTTTTTCCTCTAGCCCCTTTCCTCTCACACTTAGTCTTTTTTCTCTATCCCCTTTCCTCTCACACTTAGTCTTTTTTCCTCTATCCCCTTTCTCTCACACTTAGTCTTTTTTCCTCTATCCCCTTTCTCTCACACTTAGTCTTTTTTCCTCTATCCCCTTTCTCTCACACTTAGTCTTTTTTCCTCTATCCCCTTTCTCTCACACTTAGTCTTTTTTCCTCTATCCCCTTTCTCTCACACTTAGTCTTTTTTCCTCTATCCCCTTTCTCTCACACTTAGTCTTTTTTCCTCTATCCCCTTTCTCTCACACTTAGTCTTTTTTCCTCTATCCCCTTTCTCTCACACTTAGTCTTTTTTCCTCTATCCCCTTTCTCTCACACTTAGTCTTTTTTCCTCTATCCCCTTTCTCTCACACTTAGTCTTTTTTCCTCTATCCCCTTTCTCTCACACTTAGTCTTTTTTCCTCTATCCCCTTTCTCTCACACTTAGTCTTTTTTCCTCTATCCCCTTTCTCTCACACTTAGTCTTTTTTCCTCTATCCCCTTTCTCTCACACTTAGTCTTTTTTCCTCTATCCCCTTTCTCTCACACTTAGTCTTTTTTCCTCTATCCCCTTTCTCTCACACTTAGTCTTTTTTCCTCTATCCCCTTTCTCTCACACTTAGTCTTTTTTCCTCTATCCCCTTTCTCTCACACTTAGTCTTTTTTCCTCTATCCCCTTTCTCTCACACTTAGTCTTTTTTCCTCTATCCCCTTTCCTCTCACACTTAGTCTTTTTTCCTCTATCCCCTTTCTCTCACACTTAGTCTTTTTTCCTCTATCCCCTTTCTCTCACACTTAGTCTTTTTTCCTCTATCCCCTTTCTCTCACACTTAGTCTTTTTTCCTCTATCCCCTTTCCTCTCACACTTAGTCTTTTTTCTCTATCCCCTTTCCTCTCACACTTAGTCTTTTTTCCTCTATCCCCTTTCTCTCACACTTAGTCTTTTTTCCTCTATCCCCTTTCTCTCACACTTAGTCTTTTTTCCTCTATCCCCTTTCTCTCACACTTAGTCTTTTTTCCTCTATCCCCTTTCTCTCACACTTAGTCTTTTTTCCTCTATCCCCTTTCTCTCACTAGTCTTTTTTCCTCTATCCCCTTTCTCTCACACTTAGTCTTTTTTCCTCTATCCCCTTTCTCTCACACTTAGTCTTTTTTCCTCTATCCCCTTTCTCTCACACTTAGTCTTTTTCCTCTATCCCCTTTCTCTCACACTTAGTCTTTTTTCCCTCTAGCCCCTTTCCTCTCACACTTAGTCTTTTTTCCCCTAGCCCCTTTCCTCTCACACTTAGTCTTTTTTCCCCTAGCCCCTTTCCTCTCACACTTAGTCTTTTTTCCTCTATCCCCTTTCCTCTCACACTTAGTCTTTTTTCCTCTATCCCCTTTCCTCTCACACTTAGTCTTTTTTCCTCTATCCCCTTTCTCTCACACTTAGTCTTTTTTCCTCTATCCCCTTTCTCTCACACTTAGTCTTTTTTCCTCTATCCCCTTTCTCTCACACTTAGTCTTTTTTCCTCTATCCCCTTTCTCTCACACTTAGTCTTTTTTCCTCTATCCCCTTTCTCTCACACTTAGTCTTTTTTCCTCTATCCCCTTTCTCTCACACTTAGTCTTTTTTCCTCTATCCCCTTTCTCTCACACTTAGTCTTTTTTCCTCTATCCCCTTTCTCTCACACTTAGTCTTTTTCCTCTATCCCCTTTCTCTCACACTTAGTCTTTTTTCCTCTATCCCCTTTCTCTCACACTTAGTCTTTTTTCCTCTATCCCCTTTCTCTCACACTTAGTCTTTTTTCCTCTATCCCCTTTCTCTCACACTTAGTCTTTTTTCCTCTATCCCCTTTCTCTCACACTTAGTCTTTTTTCCTCTATCCCCTTTCTCTCACACTTAGTCTTTTTTCCTCTATCCCCTTTCTCTCACACTTAGTCTTTTTTCCTCTATCCCCTTTCTCTCACACTTAGTCTTTTTTCCTCTATCCCCCTTTCTCTCACACTTAGTCTTTTTTCCTCTATCCCCTTTCTCTCACACTTAGTCTTTTTTCCTCTATCCCCTTTCTCTCACACTTAGTCTTTTTTACTCTATCCCCTTTCTCTCACACTTAGTCTTTTTTCCTCTATCCCCTTTCTCTCACACTTAGTCTTTTTTCCTCTATCCCCTTTCTCTCACACTTAGTCTTTTTTCCTCTATCCCCTTTCTCTCACACTTAGTCTTTTTTCCTCTATCCCCTTTCTCTCACACTTAGTCTTTTTTCCTCTATCCCCTTTCTCTCACACTTAGTCTTTTTTCCTCTATCCCCTTTCTCTCACACTTAGTCTTTTTTCCTCTATCCCCTTTCTCTCACACTTAGTCTTTTTTCCTCTATCCCCTTTCTCTCACACTTAGTCTTTTTTCCTCTATCCCCTTTCTCTCACACTTAGTCTTTTTTCCTCTATCCCCTTTCTCTCACACTTAGTCTTTTTCCTCTATCCCCTTTCTCTCACACTTAGTCTTTTTTCCTCTATCCCCTTTCTCTCACACTTAGTCTTTTTTCCTCTATCCCCTTTCTCTCACACTTAGTCTTTTTTCCTCTATCCCCTTTCTCTCACACTTAGTCTTTTTTCCTCTATCCCCTTTCTCTCACACTTAGTCTTTTTTCCTCTATCCCCTTTCTCTCACACTTAGTCTTTTTTCCTCTATCCCCTTTCTCTCACACTTAGTCTTTTTTCCTCTATCCCCTTTCTCTCACACTTAGTCTTTTTTCCTCTATCCCCTTTCTCTCACACTTAGTCTTTTTTCCTCTATCCCCTTTCTCTCACACTTAGTCTTTTTTCCTCTATCCCCTTTCTCTCACACTTAGTCTTTTTTACTCTATCCCCTTTCTCTCACACTTAGTCTTTTTTCCTCTATCCCCTTTCTCTCACACTTAGTCTTTTTTCCTCTATCCCCTTTCTCTCACACTTAGTCTTTTTTCCTCTATCCCCTTTCTCTCACACTTAGTCTTTTTTCCTCTATCCCCTTTCTCTCACACTTAGTCTTTTTTCCTCTATCCCCTTTCTCTCACACTTAGTCTTTTTTCCTCTATCCCCTTTCTCTCACACTTAGTCTTTTTTCCTCTATCCCCTTTCTCTCACACTTAGTCTTTTTTCCTCTATCCCCTTTCTCTCACACTTAGTCTTTTTTCCTCTATCCCCTTTCTCTCACACTTAGTCTTTTTTCCTCTATCCCCTTTCTCTCACACTTAGTCTTTTTTCCTCTATCCCCTTTCTCTCACACTTAGTCTTTTTTCCTCTATCCCCTTTCTCTCACACTTAGTCTTTTTTCCTCTATCCCCTTTCTCTCACACTTAGTCTTTTTTCCTCTATCCCCTTTCTCTCACACTTAGTCTTTTTTCCTCTATCCCCTTTCTCTCACACTTAGTCTTTTTTCCTCTATCCCCTTTCTCTCACACTTAGTCTTTTTTCCTCTATCCCCTTTCTCTCACACTTTGTCTTTTTTACTCTATCACCTTTCACACTCAGTTTTTCTCTCCCCGGTCCGTGTGACACTTTAAAAAAAAAAAAAAAAAAAAAAAAAATATATATATATATATATATATATATATATATATATATATATATATATATATATATATATATATATATATATATATATATATATATATATATATATATAAGTATTACATAGCATTACATAGACAAAAAATACAATGAATAGCCATACTAGGGTTGTCAGCATTTGCTTTTATTTCTACCAAGAAGAAGAGTGGGGCATCCATCTTGCTGTCTTTGTCCACGCACTGTCTGTCTCTGTCAACCTGTCACCTCCTGAAATAAAGAAACATGATCAAAAACCTGTGTCTTCAATGTGTGGCAAAGCAATCAATCAAACATACAAGTCACTGAAATAAAGTGACACACAAAACACCCATCACCTACACAACAACACCGTGCATGTCTAAGGGTGCTTTCACACCTGTTAGTCCGCTAGAATGGTTCGTTTGGACCCAAAAGTTGTTACAATGTTGCTATTTTCAACTGGTTCTGTTCGCATTCACACCAGTGTTTTCGCAGTTGAACCTACTCCAATTAATGCTATATCTCCCCCCAGTCGTTTGGCGGCGCTGTTTACAAAACAAGGTGTTTACGATGACGTAGGTGTATGCTAATTTGCGCAGCATGTGAAGAGGGAAAAATCCCGGAAGAAAAGAACAGGCTGTGTTTATTTCATGGACGGCGGTTTATTCGTAAACAATGAACTACGCTCTCCTGTTCGTTCTTGTTGCCAGATATTCGTGTTATTGCTTTATGCGATCAAACTCGTGTGGAGAAAGTGGTTTAGCTAGCGCAAGTTTTTTTGCGCCTCCCAAAATTCCATGTGCAGGTTGCTACGGAAGCTCCCGTAGACCAAAAAGTCTGCTGCGCCATCAAGCCGTTCCGAATGGAGACAGGTTTGTGTTCTCACCAGGAGCGAACCGAACTGGAGTTCACATAGAAGCGGCCAGAGACCACCTCCCGAAACTGGTCTTGGTGTGGTTCATTAGTCCAAACCAAAAAAATCTGGTCTGCTTTCACATCAGCCCAAACGTACCGTACTTGCAGGTGTTCCGGACTCCAGTCCGCTTTAAGCGGACTAAAACACATAGTTGTGAAAGCACCCTAACTCACCTCCCCCCTCTGTACGTCCACCGCTGTGTCTCCCAGCATCTGAAAGACAGAAGCACAAGTGAGCAAAGCAGCAAAGTCTACTGTCTGCAACATGCATGTGTCTAACTCACCTGTGCAGGTCCACTGCTCGTCTCCCAGCATCTGAAACAGAGAAGCACAAGTGAGCAAAGCAGCAAAGTCTACTGTCTGCAACATGCATGTGTCTAACTCACCTGTGCAGGTCCACCGCTCCGTCCCACAGCATCTGAAACAGAGAAGCACAAGTGAGCAAAGCAGCAAAGTCTACTGTCTGCAACATGCATGTGTCTAACTCACCTGTGCAGGTCCACCGCTCCGTCCCACAGCATCTGAAAGACAGAAGCACAAGTGAGCAAAGCAGCAAAGTCTACTGTCTGCAACATGCATGTGTCTAACTCACCTGTGCAGGTCCACCGATGTGTCTCCCAGCATCTGAAACAGAGACGCACAAGTGAGCAAAGCAGCAAAGTCTACTGTCTGCAACATGCATGTGTCTAACTCACCTGTGCAGGTCCACCGCTCCGTCCCACAGCATCTGAAAGAGAGACGCACAAGTGAGCAAAGCAGCAAAGTCTACTGTCTGCAACATGCATGTGTCTAACTCACCTGTGCAGGTCCACCGCTGTGTCTCCCAGCATCTGAAACAGAGAAGCACAAGTGAGCAAAGCAGCAAAGTCTACTGTCTGCAACATGCATGTGTCTAACTCACCCTGTGCAGGTCCACCGCTCCGTCCCACAGCATCTGAAAGACAGAAGCACAAGTGAGCAAAGCAGCAAAGTCTACTGTCTGCAACATGCATGTGTCTAACTCACCTGTGCAGGTCCACCGCTGTGTCTCCCCGCATCTGAAACAGAGAAGCACAAGTGAGCAAAGCAGCAAAGTCTACTGTCTGCAACATGCATGTGTCTAACTCACCTGTGCAGGTCCACCGCTCCGTCCCACAGCATCTGAAACAGAGAAGCACAAGTGAGCAAAGCAGCAAAGTCTACTGTCTGCAACATGCATGTGTCTAACTCACCTGTGCAGGTCCACCGCTCCGTCCCACAGCATCTGAAACAGAGAAGCACAAGTGAGCAAAGCAGCAAAGTCTACTGTCTGCAACATGCATGTGTCTAACTCACCTGTGGATCTCCACCGCTGTGTCTCCCAGCATCTGAAACAGAGAAGCACAATCAATCAATCTTTATTGGTCATTGCACATTTTCATATACAACGAAATTTCATTTGAGCTGCCCTGCCAATGACAGCTCCGGCTGCTGCGCAGTGCTGCGCGCACCTTTCTTGAAGAAAAAAAGAAAAAGGACATGTTGGGATCTGGGTAGGGATAGCAGAGGGTAAAAGAAAAAAAAAGGCTCGTTGTACCAAATGAAACCTCCAATGTTGGGAAATTCAATTTGAGAAGGAACCTAAAAAAAACCAAACCCGCAAACAGGCAAAGCATGACGTTAGACAAGGATAGTTGGGATAAGGATGTGGGGTGTGGAGGGGGGAGCACCGCACAGTTAGCCGGTTCCTGTGCAGGTGCACGGATTCCTGGCTCCTGTGTATAGTGAGGGAAGCTTGTGGAGGCGGGGGGGAGGGGGATATGGGAATGTGTGTGCGAATGTTTAGCTCAGTCCTCAGTTCATGAGTCCGATGTGTGTGTATGTGTGTAGCCCATCTTCCTCCGTCTCAGACCTCCGGTGTCTCAGTTCGCGAGGGTGGGAGCGCGATAACACAGCAAGGTTGCTATGGAGACGTCCTCGGTTGGCCCAGTCCAAAGTCAACAGGTGTCCTTGGGAAGGTGGGGGGGTGTAGGAGAGCTATTTCTTGGCCATGAAACTTCCAGAGGAGTTTGTTATTGTTCCAGGGGCGCCAGAATGTAATCAGTTATTCACATGTTTGGGCGGGAGAGAAGTAATTTCACCTTCCCCCTACTGCTCTCAACAATTTTAGACCTCAGCTGTAGCGATTCTCACCCTGATGGCTTCCAATCTGCGACTCAAATCAACAGTCACACCAAGCAAATTGTTCATCTTACGATTGAGTTCGTCATACCGAGAATCGGCAGCCGTGATCCGTTCGTTTGCATAGACCAGCAGAGTTTGGACGTCGTTTCTGTCTGCGGTCTTCCTGATTTTCCAGAAGCTCAGGCCAGTGAACAAGCCAATTATCAGCAGGCCTGTCATCATAAATCCGAATATATAAACATCTTCCACATCCTCCACGGATAGGGGTGCCAGGCACATGATCCCCTTCCACTTCCCCCAGGCGTCGATCACGTAACCAGAGGCAAAACTCCCATCCGGGCAGGTAGGCTCCCCTAGGCCTGTGCTCTTTGTGGCGACAATCTTGTCAATTGCGTTGAGAGACCAGTTAATCACTTCCATGATCAGTGTTTCGAAGGTCCAGTGCCAAGCGATCGCTCCAAGTCAGACAGACGAGACGAAGACGAAGAAATGCAGCAAGCAGGGAGACATGAGGGTTGGGAGGAACACAGATAGCGGAGCAAGGAAAAGTGCGACCGCCTCCTACGAGAGCTGAGAGCGAAAGTGAGCAAAGTCTCCCAGCATCTGAAAGAAACACATGAGCAATGGAGCAAAGTCTACTGTCTTCAATCTCTGACAAAACAATCAATTACACATACAAGTGATCAAAACGGGTCACCAGCATAATGTGCCACCCACACACAAAACACCCATCACCTACGTGAGACCATGCGTGTGTCTAACTCACCTCTCCCCTTTGGATGTCCACCATTTTGTCTCTCAGCAGCTGTATATTGTAGTGTCACCAAAATCACTGGAGTCTTCAATTGTCTCCTGCTGGTCATACTACAGCTCTTGGTTTGACACTAAATAAAAAAAAATCTGATTATAAGGAATTTTTATTATTTTAGTATTGTTTTATTTGTAATAAAATTCAACAATTTCCCTCTTGTTTACTGTAGCGTCACCAAAATCATTGGAGCCTTCAGTTGTCTCCTGACTGTCATAGTACAACCCTTGGTTTGATATTAAATACAAAATCTGAATTTTAAGGAATTGTTATTGGTAATAAAATTCAATAACTTCACTCTGATACATTGTAGTGTCACCAAAATCACTGGAGCCATCAGTTGACTCCTGCTGGTCATCCTACAACACTTGGTTTGACACTAAATGCAAGATCTGAATTTTAAGGAATTTTTGTAGTAAATAAAATTCACTTACTTTACTCTTAAACACTGCAGAAAAAATAAACTCCATCCAACCATCAAAAGGGTCCTACTGATCATACCTTCAGGTTTATTCTTCCAAGTATTGTCTGTACAGTCCTAAACTTGGAAAATATTATTAGCTGTTTAACATTAGGGTTGAAATGAATCAGTTAATGCTGCAGCCTTGTTTTACTGCTCCAATAACAGACTGACCTGCTGCTGACATCACCAGGTTAGAACTGTAAGCCTAGGTTAGCAGAAGGACGAAACAGGTGGGAACTGTTAGCTTAGCTTACCACAAAGGCTGGAAACAGGTGGGAACGGTTAGCCAAACTTAGCAGAAAGATAAAACAGGTTAGAACTGTTAGCCTAGATTAGTATAAAGACTGGAAACAGAAGAAAACAGCTACCCTAGCATAGCATAAAGACTAGAAACAGGTTAGAACTGTTAGCCTAGTTTAGCAAAGACTGGAAACAAGTGGAAACTGTTAGCCTAGCTTAGCATGAAAACTGCAAACAGGTTATAACTGTTAGCCTCATTTAGCAAAGACTAGAAACAGGTGGAACTGTTAGCCTATCTTTTTTTTTGTCTGCATTTGTTCTCATTGTTTAACTCCACAAAAGAGGTGTCAACATTGTATGAGATTGATGCATATTTCAGTCTTGCAGGCAAATATTTGAATATTTAGTGCTTGCGTTAGCTTATCTTAACACAAAGACCGGAAACGGGTGGGAACTGTTAGCAGAGCTTAGCACAAAGACTGGAAACAGGTGGAAACGGTCAGCTTAGCACAAAAACTGGAAACAGATTAAAATTGTTAGCCTAGTTTCACAAAGAAAGGAAACAGGTGGACCTGTTACCCTAGCTTAGCACAAAGACTGGGAACAGGTTAGAACTGTTAGCCTAGCTTAGCATAAAGACTGATAGCAGATTATAACTGTTAGCTTAGCTTAGCACACAGACTGGAAACAGGTAAGAACAGTTAGCCTAGCTTAGCATAAAGACTGGAATTAGGTGGGAACTGTTAGCCTAGCTTAGCATAAAGTCTGATAGCAGGTTAGAACTGTTACCCTAGCTTAGCACACAGACTGGAAACAGGTTGGACTTGTTAGCCTAGCTTAGCATAAAGACTGGACACAGGTTAGAACTTTTAGCCTAGCTTAGTAGAAACACAAAGCAGGTTAGAACAGTTAGCCTAGCTTAGCATAAAGACTGGAATCAGGTGGGAACTGTTAGCCTAACTTAGCAAAAAGACTGATAGCAGATTATAACTGTTAGCTTAGCCTAGCAGACACAAAGAAGGTCACAACTGTTAGCCTAGCTTAGCATACAGACTGAAAACAGGTTAGAACTTTTAGCCTAGCATAGCAGAAAGATAAAATAGGTTAGAACTGTTAGCCTAGCTTATCACAAAGACTGGAAACAGTTTAGAACTGTTAGCCTAGCTTAGCAGAAAGACAAAACAGGTTGGAACTGTTAGCCTAGCTTAGCAGAAAGACTGGAAACAGGTGGGAACTGTTAGCCTAACTTAGCACAACGACTGGAAACAGGTTAGAACTGTTAGCCTAGCTTAGCAGAAAGACTGGAAACAGGTGGGAACTGTTAGCTGAGCTTATCACAAAGGCTGGAAACAGGTGGGAACTGTTAGCCTAGCTTAGCAGAAAGACAAAACAGGTTGGAACTGTTAGCCTAGCTTAGCAGAAAGACTGGAAACAGGTGGGAACTGTTAGCCTAACTTAGCACAACGACTGGAAACAGGTTAGAACTGTTAGCCTAGCTTAGCAGAAAGACTGGAAACAGGTGGGAACTGTTAGCTGAGCTTATCACAAAGGCTGGAAACAGGTGGGAACTGTTAGCCTAGCTTAGCAGAAAGACTGGAAACAGAGGAAAATAGCTACCCTAGCATAGCATAAAGACTAGAAACAGGTTAGAACTGTTAGCCTAGTTTAGCAAAGACTGGAAACAGGTGGAACTGTTAGCCTGGCTTACCACACAGACTGGAAACAGGGGGAACTGTTAGCCTAGCTTAGCACAAAGACTGGAAACAGGTTAGAAATGTTAGCGTATATTCGCAGACTGGAAACAAGTGGACCTGTTAGCCTACCTTAGCACAAAGACTGGAAACAGGTTAGAACTGTTAGCCTAGGTTAGCACAAAGACTGGAAACAGGTTAGAACTGTTAGCCTAGGTTAGCAGAAAGACAGAAAACTCCATCTGGAGAGATCGCAAGATGCTGTGAGATCGCAAGATTCAGTGAGAGTGACGAAATTCAACATGGCGGCTCCCAGCTGCTAGATGAGAAGTAAACAAATTGCCATTATCTCGACGTATTTATTTAAAAAAAAAATAATAATAATAAAAAAACCAACAACCTAACTAAATAGCCTGCTCAAGATCGGAAACGGTAGTGCTCACAGTGGAGGACCTTGAGAACTTTATTGACGACTACTTCATCCGGTGCACGATGGAAGACACCAACCCAAGCAAGAGGAAGAAGGCAGACTCTTCTACAGACACACAAGACTTGGAGGTCACGGATATCCAGGTCAGTGTTCTCGAGTCAATTAATAAGAAGCTCGATATCCTTAGTTTGCTTCACCAGGAGATAAAAGACCTGAAAGCAAGCCTGGAGTTCAGCCACCAGCAGACAGAGGATCTGCACAGGGACAACACCGAACTCCGGTCCACGCTGACAGCGGTCACTTCAGAGATGAATACACTTAAAAAAGAAAACAAAACCCTGAGGGAGACCGTCCTGGACATCCAGTCGAGGATGCATGCAGGACAACCTGATCTTTTCTGGTATCCCTGAGTCCACACCGGATAACCCAGAGACCCTTGTTAAAAACTTCATGGTGTCGGCGCTTAAAATCCCTGCGGAAACCGTAAAAACATCACTTTCCACCGCGTCCACCGGCTCGGACCCCGAGGAGGAAACCGACACCGTCCTATCATTGCAAATTTCGAGCACTTCCAGCAGAAAGTGCTCGTAAGAAGCAAAGGACGGGAGCTGAAAGGCACGTCGTTCGGGATGAACGACCAGTTTCCCAGGGAAATCAGCAAGAGGCGCAAAGTATTATACCCCATCATGAAAGAACACAGACAGAAAGGTAAACGGACTGCACTGGTTGTGGACAAACTGTACATAGATGGGCAGCTATTTCGGGAACCCTCCATTACCACCTGGCTCTTCTAAAAAAAAAAAAAAAAAAAAAACTGGCTTAAATGCTTAATATATCACTTAGTCATTTATGCTACAAAATGTAATTAAAAAAAAAAAAAAAAAAAAACTCACAGGTGTAAATGTCTCACTCTCCTAACCTACACTCCCCACTGGAGAACGAACCCCCTCCTCCTTCTACTTTTCTCTCTGTCCCTCTCTATATGTCTCCCTTTAGCCCTCTCCCCCTCTCACACACTCACCCCCCACACTCTCACTCACACTCTATGTACCCCCATGTTTATTGTGCTTGTATGTTTTATAATGTGTTTGTTGACAGTTTTTCAGGCAATGATGTGCTATTATATAATGTATATATAGATCCTGACCTGCTGTATACATCTCTCTCCAACACTCACAGCTCACAGACAGCAACAGACAGCTCACAAGGATACACACAGATGTTATATTATATTGCTACATACACACTGACAGAACATCTTCTCTCTCTATGTTCAAGTTTAATATCGTAGCCTGGAATGTTAATGGCATACGCTCACAAACAAAAAGAGTTAAAATCATGGACTATGTCTCTAAATTAAAAGCAGATATTTTGCTCCTCCAAGAAACACATTTACTACAGTCGGAAAAAAAATCTTTATCAGATTCGAATTATAGTATTATCTTTTCATCTTGTTATAACAGCAGACAAAGAGGGGTCTCCATTCTAGTCCATAAGAGAGTACCATTCACTTTAAACAGTACTGTAACGGACTCAGAGGGCAGATATATTATTATCCAGGCAACAATCTTTAATAAATTACATTCTATTGTAAACCTCTATGCTCCGAATAATGACGATCCAGCATTCTTTCACACGGTTTTCTCTCACTTAGCAGACTTATCTGCTAACTCAACAACTATTATCGGTGGTGACTTCAACATAGTTTTAAACCCTTCAGTAGATCGATCTAATAGTCCAATACATGCAAAACAGTCACAATCAGTTAAAGTCATACGTGATTATATGAAAGATTTTGGACTAGACGACATCTGGAGACTCAAACACCCAACAAAGAGGGACTATACATTTTTCTCTCCGGTACACAAAACATTTTCAAGAATTGACTTTTTCCTCTCAAATAACTCTATCGCACATAAAGTTACCACTAAAATCCACCCAATAATTATCAGCGACCACACACCAATATCTCTCAGCCTGCAAACAGATTCCATCCCTAAACCTCCTCAGACTTGGCACCTCAACATCTCTCTACTCAAACACCCAGAATTTGATCGAGTAATAAGGAGTGAGTGGGCAGACTTTATAAAAAACAATGACTCTAATGACTTATCGCCATCTCTGCTTTGGGAAACTGGAAAGGCCATAATCAGAGGTAAAATAATATCATACTCCTCATACAAGAAAAAAAAAAGATCTACAAACAGAGAAAGAAATTGAAGAAAAAATTAAACAGCTTACAGAGAATTATGCAATAAATCCAAGTGATCAATTATGGTTCGAACTACAAAATGCAAAACTAAACCTCAATAATATCCTATCCAAGAAAACAGAGTTTTAATTACAACAACTAAGATATAATGATTTTGAGCACAATAATAAATCAGGAAAATTTCTGGCGAACCAACTCCAGCGCAATAAAGAAAAATCCTTCATAACAGCAATTCAGGATCCCTCAGGAAAATATACTCAGTCACCTCAGGAAATCAACCAGACCTTCTATAATTATTACCGGAGTTTATACTCAGCAACAGTTAACCCAAACAAAGAAGAGATTCATGATTTTCTCAACAATCTAAACTTGCCTGAACTAACATCAGATTACAGAGACATACTAGATGCTCCATTGACTATCAAAGAATTACAATGTGCATTAGACAGTATGCCAGCAGGCAAGGCACCTGGTCCTGATGGTTTCCCTGCTGAATTTCTTAAACATTTTTGGTCAATGTTA
Organism: Amphiprion ocellaris; assembly: GCF_022539595.1. Taxonomy (NCBI): domain Eukaryota; kingdom Metazoa; phylum Chordata; class Actinopteri; family Pomacentridae; genus Amphiprion; species Amphiprion ocellaris. The sequence continues at coordinate 5,763 of NW_026559347.1, read as the reverse complement.
GCACCCCTTTTTTTCAGGACAGTGACAGAGATTAAAAATAATGGTTATATCAGTCCGCACATGAATACAGCTGCAATTAAATTATTATTGAAACCAGACAAAGATCCCACGCTTCCCTCTAGCTATCGACCTCTGTCATTGATCAACACCGACATCAAAATTATCTCAAAAGCTCTCGCCTCCAGGCTGGAGAAAATCATCCCATCAATAATTCACAGCGATCAAACAGGATTCATAAATGGCCGACACTCCACCAACAATATCAGAAGACTTCTAAATCTAATCTCTTTGATGCAACGCCACAACAAAGAAACTATCGTTATGTCACTGGACACAGAAAAAGCCTTTGACAAAGTTAATTGGTCCTTTCTCTTCGCTGTGCTCCACAAATTTGGCTTCGGAGAATCTTTATCCAGTGGGTATCAACTCTGTACAACTCACCCAAGGCTACAGTCACCACTAATGGGATCACTTCACAAAGCTTCAGTCTGCAAAGGGGAACGAAACAGGGATGCCCACTCTCTCCCTTATTGTTTGCGATCTTTATCGAACCATTAGCAACAGCTGTACGTCAGAACACCGATATGAAAGGTATCTGCGCTCTGGAGTCTGAACATAAAATTAACATATACGCAGATGACATTTTACTTTATCTACAAGAACCCAAAACTTCAGTAAAGGAAGTATTTAACCTCATCACAACCTTCTCGCGTCTTTCAGACTACTCCATCAACTGGTCAAAATCAATTATATTACCTTTAACAGAAAACTCGTGGAATCCCGCAGTCCAAAACTTGCATTATTCTTTTCCTACTGGCAACATCAGATATCTGGGCATAAATATTTCCTCCAAACTCTCAGAACTAGTTCACCTGAACTTCACTCCACTTTTAGACAAAGTCTGTGATGATCTGAGGCATTGGAACAACCTCCCCATCTCCCTTTTGGGACGAATAGCTACAGTCAAAATGAAAATATTACCTAAAATCAACTATCTCTTCTCCATGATTCCATTTAAACCCACATCAAAGTGGTTCCAATCGTTAGACTCTGCTATTGGTAAATTCTACTCAAAGAATTAAAAGGCTAAAATCAGTTTGACTACCCTCCATAAGAATAAATCCGAAGGGGGGACTGGAGGCTCCCAACTTCATGTATTATTATTTATCCAACCAAATACAATATCTCACCAAATGGATACATCCTCATGAAGAATATAACTCCTGGCTAGAACTAGAACAGTTAGATTGTAACCAGATCAAAATCTCTGACCTTCCCTGTATCACTTCTGCCCTTAAACATCACTCCTGCTTCAAGAACCCTATAATCGCTTCCACCTTGTCTGCTTGGTGGAAAGCACTGGAAATCACAGTCTCCCAATTAAAACCCAGTATACTCTCCCCAATCTGGCACAACCCTGATTTTGCAAACAACAAAAGAGCTCTTTATTTCAACACGTGGGCAGAGAGAGGAGTCACTCACCTCCATCACCTTCTTGATGATAACACATTTAGGACATATATAAACTTATTCCAAACATTTGAAGTAAGAAATGGAAATTTTCTCCAGTACCTACAGGTAAAGAAGACGATTACAAGTAGAATTCTGTTGCTTCAGACTACTTTACAGCCAACGGATTTACAGCCACCTGAATTTGTCAAATACATTGTGAAATTGTCTCCAAGAAATAAGAAGAATCTCTCAAAAACTTATAGTTCACTTTCAAAGACACACTCTATACATCTACCAACTCAAAAATGGGAAAAAGACATATCCAAATCTTTTGACTCTGATTTTTGGACCCAGATCTGTGAAAACACATTTAAAATGACTAAAAACACCAACTTACAATTAATTCAATTTAAGGTGCTTCACAGAACGCATATAACGCAATATAAACTGTATAAAATGGGCTTCTCGCGCTCAGACACATGTACGCAATGCACCCAAAACATGACGGACACTTACTTTCACGCTCTGTGGCTTTGTACACCCGTCTATCAATTCTGGGTAACAATCACACAGAAACTCTCCAATATTTTGGACCGCGGGATTCCGCATTCCCCAAACGTTTGCCTCATTGGCGATCTAACGCAAACAGCCCTACCAGACATTCATATCCAACCCACACTTGTAGCTATCACTATTGCCAAAAAAACTATTTTAGTTAAGTGGAAAGATAAAGCCCTCAGCATCATCCAGTGGCTGAACCTCCTCACAGAACACATTTCACTTGAGAGAATATCTGCTATCAGAAAAAACCAATTGGACTCCTTCAAAGAAAAATGGTCTCCATTTATTAAATCAATAAATATTAATCTATAGGCTCCGCTTGTATGTGGGCGTATGCCACTTCCCTCATAAAATTGTAATTATTATTCTGTCTGTGTGTATGGTCTGACTTCTGTCTGCTTTATTTCAGTTTATTAATCCTCTACCTTTTTTAAGTAGGATGGCACCATGGACTTCAAGGCCGTGTGCATGCACTGGTGGTGTCCCTTCCCTATTGCTCTTGGGGTCGCTCTCTGGCTCTGTGGGGCATGCGTGGCTCGGGCCCCTCTGCCTGGGGGTGGGTGTCCCCGGTGTCTCTCCCTTTGAGCCCTGGGTCTGCTGGGTCTGTGCGCATTCCCGGGGCCTTGGGGGTGGCGGCGGCTGGTCTCTTCTGGGGCACCCTGGCTGGCCCTGGGGTTTGGGGTGGGTCGGCCCTCCCGTCGCTCCCCTGTCCCTTCCTGCTCTGCTTCCCTCCTCCTCCCTCCTCTCCTGCCTGGCCGCTCGTCCTCGCCCCTCTCCCTCCCCTGGGGGGGCCTGCGGCCCTCCGCTGCCTGGGGGTCTGGCATGGGGGCCTGGTGGTCTCTCTGGGGGGGTGGCTCTGGCTCATCTGGGCACAGGCATTGGTACTTGCCTGTGTGTCGCCACTGGAGATCAGTTTCTGCTGGCTGGGGGCTTCTGTCCGGGCCCGGTGCGGTCCTGGGGTGTGGTGGGGTGGGTGGGGGTCTCGGTGATACTGCGGGGTGGGCGCCCTGCATCCTGGACGTGCCGGCTCCGGGGTGGGCGTGGGGGCTCATGGCCCTTGCTTCCTGGTGATGCGGCCTGGTCCTCCCTCCGGGGCAGGGTGCTGCATGCGGCTGGCCCGTGGTGGGGCTGTGGCGCCTACCGGGGCGCTGCTCTAGCGCTGTGACTTCTGGGGGTTTCGGTGCTGGCCGGGCCAGTCGGGTTCGTGTGGGCCCACCTTGGCCGCTTGCCTCCGGTCTCTGGGGGCCCTCTGCATCAGTACCAGTGGTCTTACTACCTGTCTCCCCCACTGCTCTGTCCTCATGGGCCGGATCCACACCAGACTGCCTCTTACTGTGCACTTCACATACTTCACACAGCACTGTATATAGCTACTCTTAGGCACATATAGGGACACAACAGTTAGGGCCCCGAGAGCAGGTGGGGGCGTGAACGATGAGCTCTGTGGTGGGGCGGATGACAGGGCTTTATGGCCTTGTCTCTTCCCCATCACCCTCTTGCTTGCCTCCCCTGCTCTCTAATTTCTTTTTAATGCACCACACACACTCACTCCTTGGGGGTAGGTCTGGGACGGCTCGGGGAACTTGGGTCAGGGTAGGCTGCAGAGTAGCCATCCTCTGCGGTCCTCTGGCCTGCCCCCTGGACGCCTGGGCAGGATTGGCCGTCCTGGTGGGCGCTGTAGCTGTACTGCAGGCTGGTGGCATGTGGTGGCTCTGTCCTGGTGGGTTGTCAGGGCGTGTTGTGGGGAGTGGGGGCCCTGGGTGTACTGCGCTCACTTGGGGCCTGGTGCGGGGGGGTATGCGGGGTGCCTCCCTGTCAGCGTCGCCGGGCCCCACCACACTGTCCATTTTTACCCTCTGGACTCGCATCGGGTCCCAGCTCCGATTTCCTCTGGCCGGCTCCCGGTGGCGGCCTGCTTTGTGCTGGGCTGGTTGCCATCCCTTCGGCGGGCCGCTCGGCCCCTGTGTGTGGCTTCCTGGCTGTGTGGAGCCGCTGGCCCCCTCGGGGGTGGGGGAGGGGGTGGGGTTGGGCGGGCAGGACGGTGGGGTGGGTGGTCTGGTGGGGGCTGGGGTGGGCGGGGTTGGGGTTTGGGTGGCGGGTGGGTCCTCGTGCCCCGGGCCGCCTGGGTCGGTCTTGGCGCGCTGGGGGTGTCGGTAGCTGCTCCCTCTTGTTCTCCGGGTCCGCGTCGTTCACGGTGGCCCCGATGGCTCTCTGGGGCACCGCCCTGTGGCTCCTACGGCCCGGGGGGAGGGGTGCCCTGTTGGCTTGGCCCTGCCTTGCCGTGATTGCTGTTCTGGGCTTCGGGGTCTTTCACACTTGCATGTTTGATCAGGTCTCGCCAGCCAATGCCGAGTCCCATTGTCAGTGAATGATGGGACCCGCCAGAATGTGCTGAGAATCTCTCCAGAGTCCTCTACCCTAAACCCATTCTCTCCTTCACTAGTATCCTCTTCTGGCCTATTCTATTCCATCCTATTCTATACTGTCAAGACATCCACAATTATGGTGCTCAGTACTACTTGTTTATTTATTTATTTATTTAATCTCTTTTTCTTTTGTGTTGGTTTTCTTTTTTTAGTTATTTTTTTTCTTTCTTTCTGTTTTATTGATGGGCAGTTATTTGGGAATAACACACCACCTTACAATCTTTAATTGCAATAGCACCACCTGGTATTTTCTATCCCTTTTCATCCTGTTCGTCCTGTTTGTCCTGTCCAGTCTTTGTTTCCCCCACACATCACTGAGGTGTAGCACTGCCCTCCCTGGCTCATCATAGGGAATTCTAATAAAGAATATCTGCTTAGCTTTCAGGGAGGGCCGGTGATGGTCACACACATGCACTAAATATTAAAATATTTGGCTGCAAGACTAAAATATGCATAAATCTCATACAATGTTGACACCTCTTTTGTGGAGTTAAACAATGAGAACAAATGCAGACAAAAAAAAAGAAAAAAAAAAGCAGAAAGACGAAACAGGGGGAACTGTTAGCCTAGTTTACCACACAGACTGGAAACAGGTGGAACTGTTAGCCTAGCTTAGCACAAAGACTGGAAACAGGTTAGAACTGTTAGCCTAGTTTCGCAAAGACTGGAAACAGGTGGAACTGTTAGCCTAGCTTAGCACAAAGACTGGAAACAGGTTAGAACTGTTAGCCTAGTTTAGCAAAGACTGAAAACAGGTGGAACTGTTAGCCTAGCTTACCACACAGACTGGAAACAGGGGGAGCTGTTAGCCTAGCTTAGCACAAAGACTGGAAACATGTTAGAAATGTTAGCATATATTCGCAAAGACTGGAAACAGGTGGACCTGATAGCCTTGCTTAGCACAGAGACTGGAAACAGGTGTGAACTGTTAGCCTAGGTTAGCAGAAAGACAAAACAGTTTAGAACTGTTACCCTAGGTTAGCAGAAAGACAAAACAGGTTAGAACTGTTAGCCTAGCTTAGCATAGAGACTGGAAACAGGTTAGAACTGTTGGCCTAGTTTAGCATAAAGACTGGAAACAGGTGGAACTGTTAGCGTGTGTACTCACCTCTCACCTACACGACAGTGTGTGTTTAACTCACCTCTCTGGATGTTGACGACTTGGTCTTTAATCGTCCACCACAGACGTTGGCTCTCTCAGCATCTAAAAGAAACACAAGAGCAACATGAGCAAAGCAGCAAAGTCTACTGCTTTCAATGTGTGACAAAGCAGTCAATCAGACATACAAGTGATCAAAACAAGTCACCGGAAAAAAGTGACAGA
>NW_026559346.1:0-32759 GCF_022539595.1 Amphiprion ocellaris | reverse complement strand
GTATTGTACCGCAGCTAATGTATTCGAGCTCATTTTTTTGCACCTAATGTACCGCAGCTAATGTATACGAGCTCTTTTTGTGCATGTGTTGTACCGCAGCTAATGAATACGACCTCCTTTTGTGCATATCTTGTACCGCAGCTAATGTTAAAGAGCTCATTATTTGTATCTATTGTACCGCAGCTAATGTATACAAGCTCATTTTGTGCATGTATTGTACCGCAGCTAATATTTAAGAGCTTGATTTTTTTCCACCTATTGTACCGCAGCTAATGTATGAGCTCTTTTTTTACCCATTGTACCACAGCTAATATATACGAGCTCATTTTGTGCATGTATTATACCGCAGCCAATGTTAAAGAGCTAATTTTTTTTGCATCTATTGTACCGCAGCTAATGTCCACGAGCTAATTTTTTGCATGTATTGTACCGCAGCTAATATTTAAGAGCTCGATTTTTTTTTTCCACCTATTGTACCGCAGCTAATGTATGAGCTCTTTTTTTGTATCCATTTTACCGCAGCTAATGTATAAGAGCTCTTTATTTGTACCCATTGTAACACAGCTAATGTATACGAGCTCTTTTTGTGCATGTATCGTACCGCAGCTAATGTAAGAGCTCATTTTTTGCATGTATCGTACCGCAGCTAATGTATACGAGCTCATTTTGTGCATGTATTGTACCGCAGCTAATATTAAGAGCTTGATTTTTTTTCCACCTATTGTACCGCAGCTAATGTATGAGCTCTTTTTTTGTACCCATTGTACCACAGCTAATATATACGAGCTCATTTTGTGCATGTATTATACCGCAGCCAATGTTAAAGAGCTAATTTTTTTTTTGCATCTATTGTACCGCAGCTAATGTCCACGAGCTCATTTTTTGCATGTATTGTACCGCAGCTAATGTATACGAGCTCATTTTTTGCATGTATTGTACCGCAGCTAATATTTAAGAGCTTGATTTTTTTTCCACCTATTGTACCGCAGCTAATGTATGAGCTCTTTTTTTTGTACCCATTGTACCACAGCTAATATATACGAGCTCATTTTGTGCATGTATTATACCGCAGCCAATGTTAAAGAGCTAATTTTTTTTTGCATCTATTGTACCGCAGCTAATGTCCACGAGCTCATTTTTTGCATGTATTGTACCGCAGCTAATGTATACGAGCTCATTTTTTGCATGTATTGTACCGCAGCTAATGTATAGGAGCCCTTTTTTTTTATGTATGATACCGCAGCTAATATTTAAGAGCTCGATTTTTTTTTCCACCTATTGTACCGCAGCTAATGTATGAGCTCATTTTTTGTACCCATTGTAACACAGCTAATGTATACGAGCTCTTTTTGTGCATGTATCGTACCGCAGCTAATGTTAGAGCTCATTTTTTGCATGTATCGTACCGCAGCTAATGTATACGAGCTCTTTTTGTGCATGTATCGTACCGCAGCTCATGTTAAAGAGCTCATTTTTTGCATGTATCGTACCGCAGCTAATGTTAAAGAGCTCATTTTTTGCATGTATCATACAGCAGCTAATGTTAGAGCTCATTTTTTGCATGTATTGTACCGCAGCTAATGTTAAAGAGCTCATTTTTTGCATGTATTGTACCGCAGCTAATGTATACGAGCTCTTTTTTTTTGCATGTATTGTACTGCAGCCAATGCATGAGCTTCTTTTTTGTATCCATTGTACCCCAGCTAATGTATACGACCTCTGTTTATGCATGTATTGCAGGTAATGTTTAAGAGCTAATGTTTTGTTACAGATAATGTACTACTAATATGCATTTGTTCCAGCCCAAGTGTTCCAGCCAGAGTGTTCCAGCCAAAGTGTTCCAGCCAGAGTGTTCCAGCCAGAGTGTTCCAGCCAAAGTGTTCCAGCCCAAGTGTTCCAGCCCGTGTTCCAGTCAAAGTGGTCCAGCCAAAGTGTTCCAGCCAAAGTGGTCCAGCCAAGTTGAAAGCTGTGCAGGGAGAGGATCCAGCTCAAGCTATTTGATCACAGGTGTCCGTTCTCTCGCTCCCCCGCCCTTCGCTCCCTCTGTCTGCGATTATTTAAGAGCTCAATTTTTGCATCTATTGTACCGCAGCTAATGTACACGAGCTAATGTTTTGCATCTATTGTACCGCAGCTAATGTATAAGAGCTCATTATTTGCATCTATTGTACCGCAGCTAATATTTAAGAGCTCGATTTTTGCATGTATTGTACCACAGCTAATGTCTAAGAGCTAATGTTGTGCATCTATTGTACCGCAGCTGATGTATAACAGCTCATTATTTGCATCTATTGTACCGCGGCTAATATTTAAGAGCTCGATTTTTGCATCTATTGCACCGCAGCTAATGTCTAAGAGCTAATGTTTTGCATATATTGTACCGCAGCTAATGTCCTAAGAGCTAATGTTTTGCATGTATAGTACCGCAGCTAATGTATACGAGGTCTTTTTGTGCATGTATTTGTACCGCAGTTAATGCATACGAGCTCCTTTTGTGCATGTATTGTAACGCAGCTAATGTTAAAGAGCTCATTATTTGCATCTATTGTACCGCAGCTAATGTATACGAGCTCATTTTGTGCATGTATTTGTACCGCAGCTAATATTTAAGAGCTCGATTTTTTTCCACCTATTGTACCGCAGCTAATGTATAAGAGCTCTTTATTTGTACCCAATTGTAACACAGCTAATGTATACGAGCTCTTTTTGTGCATGTATCGTACTGCAAGCAAATGTTAAAGAGCCTCATTTTTTGCATGTTTCGTACCGCAGCCTAATGTTAAAGAGCTCATTTTTTTGCATGTATCGTACCGCAGCTAAATCTTAGAGCTCATTTTTTGCATGTATCGTACCGCAGCTAATGTTAAAGAGCTTATTTTTTGCATGTATTGTACCGCAGCTAATGTTAAAGAGCTCATTTTTTGCATGTATTGTACCGCAGCTAATGTATACGAGCTCATTTTGTGCATGTATTGTACCACAGCTAATATTTAAGAGCTCGATTTTTTTCCACCTATTGTACCGCAGCTAATGTATGAGCTCTTTTTTTGTACCCATTGTACCACAGCTAATATATACGAGCTCATTTTGTGCATGTATTTTACCGCAGCCAATGTTAAAGAGCTAATTTTTTTTGCATGTATTCTACCGCAAGCTAGTGTACACGAGCTCATTTTGTGCATGTATTGTACCGCAGCTAATATTTAAGAGCTCGATTTTTTTTTCCACCTATTGTACCGCAGCTAATGTTTGAGCTCTTTTTTGTATCCATTTTACCGCAGCTAATGTATACGAGCTCTGGTTTATGCATGTATTGTACCGCAGCTAATGTAAAGAGCTCATTTTTTGCATGTATTGTACTGCAGCTAATGTCTAAGAGGTAATGTTTTGCATCTCTTGTTACCGCAGCTAATGTATTCAAGCTCATTGTTTTGCACCTTTTGTACCGAAGCTAATGTATAAGAGCTCATTATTTGCATCTATTGTACCGCAGCTTATATTTAAGAGCTCGATTTTTGCATGTATTGTACCACAGCTAATGTCTAAGAGCTAATGTTGTGCATCTATTGTACCGCAGCCTAATGTATAAGAGCTCATTATTTGCATCTATTGTACCGCGGCTAATATTTAAGAGCTCGATTTTTGCCATATATTGTACCACAGCTAATTTCTAAGAGCTATGTTTTGCATGTATAGTACCGCAGCTAATGTATACGAGGTCTTTTTGTACATGTATTGTACCGCAGCTACTGTATACGAGCTCTTTTTGTGCATGTATTGTACCGCAGCTAATGTATACGAACTCCTTTTGTGCATGTATTGTACCGCAGCTAATGTTAAAGAGCTCATTATTTGCATCTGTTGTACCGCAGCTAATGTATACGAGCTCATTTTGTGCATGTATTGTACCGCAGCTAATATTTAAGAGCTCGATTTTTTTCCACCTATTGTACCGCAGCTAATGTATAAGAGCTCTTTATTTGTACCCATTGTAACACAGCTAATGTATACGAGCTCTTTTTGTGCATTCTATCGTACCGCCAGCTAATGTTAGAGCTCATTTTTTGCATGTATCGTACTGCAGCTAATGTTAAAGAGCTCAATTTTTGCATGTAACGTACCGCAGCCTAATGTTAAAGAGCTCATTTTTTTGCATGTATCGTACCGCAGCTAATCTTAGAGCTCATTTTTTGCATGTATCATACCGCAGCTAATGTTTAAAGAGCTTATTTTTGTGCATGTATTTTACCGCAGCTAATGTATACAAGCTCATTTTTTTGACATTGTATTGTACCGCAGCAACATGTCTAAGTGGTAATGTTTTGCATCTATTGTACTACCGCAGCTAATGTATTCGAGCTCATTTTTTTGCACCTATTGTACCGCAGCTAATGTAAAAGAGCTCATTTTTTTTATCTGTTGTACTGCAGCTAATATTTAAGAGCTCATTTTTTGCATCTATTGTCCCGCAGCTAATGTACACGAGCTCATTTTTTTATCTATTGTACCGCAGCTAATGTGAAAGGACCTCTTTTTTTTTGCATCTCTTTTACCAGCAGCTAATGTCTGAGCTAATGTTCTTGCATCTGTTGTACACAGCTAATGTTTGAGCTCATTCCTTTGCATGTATTGGACTGCAGCTAATTTATAAGAGCTCATTTTTTTGCATCTATTGATACAGCAAGCTACTGTATACGAGCTCATTTTGTGATCTATTTGTAACGCAGCTAATGTTTAAGAGCTCATTTTGTGCATGTATTGTACAGCAGCTAATGTATAAGAGCTCATTTTTTCGCATCTATTGTACTGCAGCTAATGTATACGACCTCATTTTGTGCATCTATTGTACTGCGATTAATGTGTAAGAGCTCATTTTTTGCACGTATTGTACCGCAGCTAATGTACACGAGCTCATTTTGTGCATGTATTGTACCGCAGCTAATGTATACGAGCTCCTTTTGTGCATCTATTGTACCGCAGCTAATATTTAAGAGCTCGATTTTTTTCCACCTATTGTACCGCAGCTAATGTATTCGAGCTCATTTTTTTGCATGTATTGTACTGCAGCTAATGTATGAGCTCTTTTTTTGTATCCATTGTACCACGGCTAATGTATACGACCTCTGTTTATGCATGTATTGTATTGCAGCTAATGTTTAAGAGCTAATGTTACAGATAATGTACTACTAATATGCAGGTGTTCCAGCCCAAGTGTTCCAGCCCAGGTGTTCCAGTCAAAGTGGTCCAGCCAAAGTTGTCCAGCCAAAGTGGTCCAGCCAAGTTGAAAGCTGTGTAGGGAGAGGATCCAGCTCAAGCTATTTGATCACAGGTATCCGTTCTCTCGCTCCGCCGCCCTTCGCTCGCTCGTTCGCTCGCTCTGCTAATATTTAAGAGCTCGATTTTTGCATATATTGTACCGCAGCTAATCTCTAAGAGCTAATGTTTTGCATGTATTTTACGGCAGCTAATGTTTGAGTTCATTTTGTGCCTGTATTGTCCCGCAGCTAATGTATAAGAGGTCATTGTTTCGCATCTATTGTACTGCAGCTAATATATACGACCTCATTTTGTGCATCTATTGTACTGCGACTAATGTGTAAGAGCTCATTTTTTGCATGTATTGTACCGCAGTTAATGTATAAGAACTCGTTTATTTGTATCTATTGTACCGCAGCTAATGTATACGAGCTCATTTTTTGCATCTATTTTACCGCAGCTAATGTATAAGAGCTCATTTTTTTGCATGTATTGTTCCGCAGCTAATGTCTGAGCTAATGTTTTGCATCTTATTTACCACAGCTAATGTATACTAGCTCATTTTGTGCATATATTGTACTGCAGCTAATGTATACGAGCTCATTTTTTTGCATCTTTTGTACCGCAGCTAATGTCTGAGCTAATGTTTTGTATCTGTTGTACCGCAGGTGTTTGAGCTCATTTTTTTGCATGTATTGGACCGCAGCTAATTCATAAGAGCTCATTTTTTTGCATCTATTGTACTGCAGCTAATGTATACGAGCTCATTTTGTGCATCTATTGTACCGCAGCTAATGTATACGAGCTCATTTTGTGCATGTATTGTACCGCAGCTAAAGTAATAGAGCTCATTTTTTTGCATCTTTTGTACCGCAGCCGTCTAACAGCTAATGTTTTGCATCTGTTGTTCCGCAGCTAATGTCTGAGCTAATGTTTTGCATCTATTGTACCGCAGCTATTTCAGAGCACATTTTTTGCATCTGTGTATTGTACCGCAGCTAATGTATAAGAGCTCATTTTTTTGCATCTATTGTACTGCAGCTAATGTATAAGAGCTCATTTTTTGTATCCATTGTTCCACAGCTAATGTGTACGAGCTCTTTTTGTGCATGTATTGTACCGCAGCTAATGTTAAAGAGCTCATTTTTTGCATGTATATACCGCAGCTAATGTATACGAGCTCATTTTGTGCATGTATTGTACCACAGCTAATATTTAAGAGCTCAATTTTTTTCCACCTATTGTACCGCAGCTAATGTATGAGCTCTTTTTTTGTACCCATTGTACCACAGCTAATATATTAGAGGTCTTTTTGTACATCTATTGTACCGCAGCTAATGTTAAAGAGCTCATTTTTTTCATGTATTGTACCGCAGCTAATGTTAAAGAGCTCGTTTTTTTCATGTATTGTACCGCAGCTAATGTATACGAGCTCATTTTTTGCATGTATTGTACCGCAGCTAATATCTAAGAGGTAATGTTTTGCATGTATTGTACCGCAGCTAATGTATTCGAGCTCATTTTTTTGCACCTAATGTACCGCAGCTAATGTATACGAGCTCTTTTTGTGCATGTGTTGTACCGCAGCTAATGAATACGACCTCCTTTTGTGCATATCTTGTACCGCAGCTAATGTTAAAGAGCTCATTATTTGTATCTATTGTACCGCAGCTAATGTATACAAGCTCATTTTGTGCATGTATTGTACCGCAGCTAATATTTAAGAGCTTGATTTTTTTCCACCTATTGTACCGCAGCTAATGTATGAGCTCTTTTTTTACCCATTGTACCACAGCTAATATATACGAGCTCATTTTGTGCATGTATTATACCGCAGCCAATGTTAAAGAGCTAATTTTTTTTTGCATCTATTGTACCGCAGCTAATGTCCACGAGCTAATTTTTTGCATGTATTGTACCGCAGCTAATATTTAAGAGCTCGATTTTTTTTTCCACCTATTGTACTGCAGCTAATGTATAAGAGCTCTTTATTTGTACCCATTGTAACACAGCTAATGTATACGAGCTCTTTTTGTGCATGTATCGTACCGCAGCTAATGTAAGAGCTCATTTTTTGCATGTATCGTACCGCAGCTAATGTATACGAGCTCATTTTGTGCATGTATTGTACCGCAGCTAATATTTAAGAGCTTGATTTTTTTTCCACCTATTGTACCGCAGCTAATGTATGAGCTCTTTTTTTGTACCCATTGTACCACAGCTAATATATACGAGCTCATTTTGTGCATGTATTATACCGCAGCCAATGTTAAAGAGCTAATTTTTTTTTTGCATCTATTGTACCGCAGCTAATGTCCACGAGCTCATTTTTTGCATGTATTGTACCGCAGCTAATGTATACGAGCTCATTTTTTGCATGTATTGTACCGCAGCTAATGTATAGGAGCCCTTTTTTTTATGTATGATACCGCAGCTAATATTTAAGAGCTCGATTTTTTTTTCCACCTATTGTACCGCAGCTAATGTATGAGCTCATTTTTTGTACCCATTGTAACACAGCTAATGTATACGAGCTCATTTTTGTACCCATTGTAACACATCACAGTAATGTATACGAGCTCTTTTTGTGCATGTATCGTACCGCAGCTAATGTTAGAGCTCATTTTTTGCATGTATCGTACCGCAGCTAATGTATACGAGCTCTTTTGTGCATGTATCGTACCGCAGCTAATGTTAAAGAGCTCATTTTTTGCATGTATCATACAGCAGCTAATGTTAGAAGCTCATTTTTTGCATGTATTGTACCGCAGCTAATGTTAGAGCTCATTTTTTGCATGTATTGTATAGCTGTAGCCACAGCAGCTAATGTATACGAGCTCTTTTTTTTGCATGTATTCTACTGCAGCCAATGCATGAGCTTCTTTTTTGTATCCATTGTACCCCAGCTAATGTATACGACCTCTGTTTATGCATGTATTGCAGGTAATGTTTAAGAGCTAATGTTTGTTTCAGATAATGTACTACTAATATGCATTTGTTCCAGCCCAAGTGTTCCAGCCAGAGTGTTCCAGCCAAAGTGTTCCAGCCAGAGTGTTCCAGCCAAAGTGTTCCAGCCCAAGTGTTCCAGCCCGTGTTCCAGTCAAAGTGGTCCAGCCAAAGTGTTCCAGCCAAAGTGGTCCAGCCAAGTTGAAAGCTGTGCAGGGAGAGGATCCAGCTCAAGCTATTTGATCACAGGTGTCCGTTCTCTCGCTCCCCCGCCCTTCGCTCCCCTCTGTCCTGCGATTATTTAAGAGCTCAATTTTTGCATCTATTGTACCGCAGCTAATGTACACGAGCTAATGTTTTTTGCATCTATTGTACCGCAGCTAATGTATAAGAGCTCATTATTTGCATCTATTGTACCAGGCAGCTAATATTTAAGAGCTCGATTTTTGCATGTATTGTACCACAGCTAATGTCTAAGAGCTAATGTTGTGCATCTATTGTACCGCAGCTAATGTATAAGAGCTCATTATTTGCATCTATTGTACCGCGGCTAATATTTAAGAGCTCGATTTTTTGCATATAATTGTACCACAGCTAATGTCTAAGAGCTAATGTTTTGCATGTATAGTACCGCAGCTAATGTATACGAGGTCTTTTTGTACATGTATTGTACCGCAGCTAATGTATACGAGCTCTTTTTGTGCATGTATTGTACTGCAGCTAATGTATACGAAACTCCTTTTGTGCATGTATTGTACCGCAGCTAATGTTAAAGAGCTCATTATTTGCATCTATTGTACCGCAGCTAATGTATACGAGCTCATTTTGTGCATGTATTGTACCGCAGCTAATATTTAAGAGCTCGATTTTTTCCACCTATTGTACCGCAGCTAATGTATAAGAGCTCTTTATTTGTACCCATTGTAACACAGCTAATGTATACGAGCTCTTTTTGTGCATTTATCGTACCGCAGCTAATGTTAGAGCTCATTTTTTGCATGTATCGTACTGCAGCTAATGTTAAAGAGCTCAATTTTTGCATGTAACGTACCGCAGCTAATGTTAAAGAGCTCATTTTTTGCATGTATCGTACCGCAGCTAATCTTAGAGCTCATTTTTTGCATGTATCATACCGCAGCTAATGTTAAAGAGCTTATTTTTTGCATGTATTTTACCGCAGCTAATGTATACAAGCTCATTTTTTTGCATGTATTGTACCGCAGCTAATGTCTAAGAGGTAATGTTTTGCATCTCTTGTACCGCAGCTAATGTATTCGAGCTCATTTTTTTGCACCTATTGTACCGCAGCTAATGTATAAGAGCTCATTTTTTTTATCTGTTGTACTGCAGCTAATATTTAAGAGCTCATTTTTTGCATCTATTGTCCCGCAGCTAATGTACACGAGCTCATTTTTTTCATCTATTGTACCGCAGCTAATGTGAAAGACCTCTTTTTTTTTGCATCTCTTTTACCGCAGCTAATGTCTGAGCTAATGTTTTGCATCTGTTGTACCACAGCTAATGTTTGAGCTCATTCTTTGCATGTATTGGACTGCAGCTAATTTATAAGAGCTCATTTTTTTGCATCTATTGTACAGCAGCTAATGTATACGAGCTCATTTTGTGCATCTATTGTAACGCAGCTAATGTTTAAGAGCTCATTTTGTGCATGTATTGTACAGCAGCTAATGTATAAGAGCTCATTTTTTCGCATCTATTGTACTGCAGCTAATGTATACGACCTCATTTTGTGCATCTATTGTACTGCGATTAATGTGTAAGAGCTCATTTTTTGCACGTATTGTACCGCAGCTAATGTACACGAGCTCATTTTGTGCATGTATTGTACCGCAGCTAATGTATACGAGCTCCTTTTGTGCATCTATTGTACCGCAGCTAATATTTAAGAGCTCGATTTTTTTCCACCTATTGTACCGCAGCTAATGTATTCGAGCTCATTTTTTTGCATGTATTGTAACTGCAGCTAATGTATGAGCTCTTTTTTTGTATCCATTGTACCACGGCTAATGTATACGACCTCTGTTTATGCATGTATTGTATTGCAGCTAATGTTTAAGAGCTAATGTTACAGATAATGTACTACTAATATGCAGGTGTTCCAGCCCAAGTGTTCCAGCCCAGGTGTTCCAGTCAAAGTGGTCCAGCCAAAGTTGTCCAGCCAAAGTGGTCCAGCCAAGTTGAAAGCTGTGTAGGGAGAGGATCCAGCTCAAGCTATTTGATCACAGGTATCCGTTCTCTCGCTCCGCCGCCCTTCGCTCGCTCGTTCGCTCGCTCTGCTAATATTTAAGAGCTCGATTTTTGCATATATTGTACCGCAGCTAATCTCTAAGAGCTAATGTTTTGCATGTATTTTACGGCAGCTAATGTTTGAGTTCATTTTGTGCCTGTATTGTCCCGCAGCTAATGTATAAGAGGTCATTGTTTCGCATCTATTGTACTGCAGCTAATATATACGACCTCATTTTGTGCATCTATTGTACTGCGACTAATGTGTAAGAGCTCATTTTTTGCATGTATTGTACCGCAGTTAATGTATAAGAACTCGTTTATTTGTATCTATTGTACCGCAGCTAATGTATACGAGCTCATTTTTTGCATCTATTTTACCGCAGCAAATGTATGAGCTCATTTTTTTGCATGTATTGTTCCGCAGCTAATGTCTGAGCTAATGTTTTGCATCTTATTTACCACAGCTAATGTATACTAGCTCATTTTGTGCATATATTGTACTGCAGCTAATGTATACGAGCTCATTTTTTTGCATCTTTTGTACCGCAGCTAATGTCTGAGCTAATGTTTTGTATCTGTTGTACCGCAGGTGTTTGAGCTCATTTTTTTGCATGTATTGGACCGCAGCTAATTCATAAGAGCTCATTTTTTTGCATCTATTGTACTGCAGCTAATGTATACGAGCTCATTTTGTGCATCTATTGTACCGCAGCTAATGTATACGAGCTCATTTTGTGCATGTATTGTACCGCAGCTAAAGTAATAGAGCTCATTTTTTTGCATCTTTTGTACCGCAGCCGTCTAACAGCTAATGTTTTGCATCTGTTGTTCCGCAGCTAATGTCTGAGCTAATGTTTTGCATCTATTGTACCGCAGCTATTTCAGAGCACATTTTTTGCATCTGTGTATTGTACCGCAGCTAATGTATAAGAGCTCATTTTTTTGCATCTATTGTACTGCAGCTAATGTATAAGAGCTCATTTTTTGTATCCATTGTTCCACAGCTAATGTGTACGAGCTCTTTTTGTGCATGTATTGTACCGCAGCTAATGTTAAAGAGCTCATTTTTTGCATGTAATATACCGCAGCTAATGTATACGAGCTCATTTTGTGCATGTATTGTACCACAGCTAATATTTAAGAGCTCAATTTTTTTCCACCTATTGTACCGCAGCTAATGTATGAGCTCTTTTTTTGTACCCATTGTACCACAGCTAATATATTAGAGGTCTTTTTGTACATCTATTGTACCGCAGCTAATGTTAAAGAGCTCATTTTTTTCATGTATTGTACCGCAGCTAATGTTAAAGAGCTCGTTTTTTTCATGTATTGTACCGCAGCTAATGTATACGAGCTCATTTTTTGCATGTATTGTACCGCAGCTAATATCTAAGAGGTAATGTTTTGCATGTATTGTACCGCAGCTAATGTATTCGAGCTCATTTTTTTGCACCTAATGTACCGCAGCTAATGTATACGAGCTCTTTTTGTGCATGTGTTGTACCGCAGCTAATGAATACGACCTCCTTTTGTGCATATCTTGTACCGCAGCTAATGTTAAAGAGCTCATTATTTGTATCTATTGTACCGCAGCTAATGTATACAAGCTCATTTTGTGCATGTATTGTACCGCAGCTAATATTTAAGAGCTTGATTTTTTTCCACCTATTGTACCGCAGCTAATGTATGAGCTCTTTTTTTACCCATTGTACCACAGCTAATATATACGAGCTCATTTTGTGCATGTATTATACCGCAGCCAATGTTAAAGAGCTAATTTTTTTTGCATCTATTGTACCGCAGCTAATGTCCACGAGCTAATTTTTTGCATGTATTGTACCGCAGCTAATATTTAAGAGCTCGATTTTTTTTTCCACCTATTGTACCGCAGCTAATGTATGAGCTCTTTTTTTGTATCCATTTTACCGCAGCTAATGTATAAGAGCTCTTTATTTGTACCCATTGTAACACAGCTAATGTATACGAGCTCTTTTTGTGCATGTATCGTACCGCAGCTAATGTAAGAGCTCATTTTTTGCATGTATCGTACCGCAGCTAATGTATACGAGCTCATTTTGTGCATGTATTGTACCGCAGCTAATATTTAAGAGCTTGATTTTTTTTCCACCTATTGTACCGCAGCTAATGTATGAGCTCTTTTTTTGTACCCATTGTACCACAGCTAATATATACGAGCTCATTTTGTGCATGTATTATACCGCAGCCAATGTTAAAGAGCTAATTTTTTTTTGCATCTATTGTACCGCAGCTAATGTCCACGAGCTCATTTTTTGCATGTATTGTACCGCAGCTAATGTATACGAGCTCATTTTTTGCATGTATTGTACCGCAGCTAATATTTAAGAGCTTGATTTTTTTTCCACCTATTGTACCGCAGCTAATGTATGAGCTCTTTTTTTGTACCCATTGTACCACAGCTAATATATACGAGCTCATTTTGTGCATGTATTATACCGCAGCCAATGTTAAAGAGCTAATTTTTTTTTGCATCTATTGTACCGCAGCTAATGTCCACGAGCTCATTTTTTGCATGTATTGTACCGCAGCTAATGTATACGAGCTCATTTTTTGCATGTATTGTACCGCAGCTAATGTATAGGAGCCCTTTTTTTTATGTATGATACCGCAGCTAATATTTAAGAGCTCGATTTTTTTTTTCCACCTATTGTACCGCAGCTAATGTATGAGCTCATTTTTTGTACCCATTGTAACACAGCTAATGTATACGAGCTCTTTTTGTGCATGTATCGTACCGCAGCTAATGTTAGAGCTCATTTTTTGCATGTATCGTACCGCAGCTAATGTATACGAGCTCTTTTTGTGCATGTATCGTACCGCAGCTCATGTTAAAGAGCTCATTTTTTGCATGTATCGTACCGCAGCTAATGTTAAAGAGCTCATTTTTTGCATGTATCATACAGCAGCTAATGTTAGAGCTCATTTTTTGCATGTATTGTACCGCAGCTAATGTTAAAGAGCTCATTTTTTGCATGTATTGTACCGCAGCTAATGTATACGAGCTCTTTTTTTTGCATGTATTGTACTGCAGCCAATGCATGAGCTTCTTTTTTGTATCCATTGTACCCCAGCTAATGTATACGACCTCTGTTTATGCATGTATTGCAGGTAATGTTTAAGAGCTAATGTTTTGTTACAGATAATGTACTACTAATATGCATTTGTTCCAGCCCAAGTGTTCCAGCCAGAGTGTTCCAGCCAAAGTGTTCCAGCCAGAGTGTTCCAGCCAGAGTGTTCCAGCCAAAGTGTTCCAGCCCAAGTGTTCCAGCCCGTGTTCCAGTCAAAGTGGTCCAGCCAAAGTGTTCCAGCCAAAGTGGTCCAGCCAAGTTGAAAGCTGTGCAGGGAGAGGATCCAGCTCAAGCTATTTGATCACAGGTGTCCGTTCTCTCGCTCCCCCGCCCTTCGCTCCCTCTGTCTGCGATTATTTAAGAGCTCAATTTTTGCATCTATTGTACCGCAGCTAATGTACACGAGCTAATGTTTTGCATCTATTGTACCGCAGCTAATGTATAAGAGCTCATTATTTGCATCTATTGTACCGCAGCTAATATTTAAGAGCTCGATTTTTGCATGTATTGTACCACAGCTAATGTCTAAGAGCTAATGTTGTGCATCTATTGTACCGCAGCTGATGTATAACAGCTCATTATTTGCATCTATTGTACCGCGGCTAATATTTAAGAGCTCGATTTTTGCATCTATTGCACCGCAGCTAATGTCTAAGAGCTAATGTTTTGCATATATTGTACCGCAGCTAATGTCTAAGAGCTAATGTTTTGCATGTATAGTACCGCAGCTAATGTATACGAGGTCTTTTTGTGCATGTATTGTACCGCAGTTAATGCATACGAGCTCCTTTTGTGCATGTATTGTACCGCAGCTAATGTTAAAGAGCTCATTATTTGCATCTATTGTACCGCAGCTAATGTATACGAGCTCATTTTGTGCATGTATTGTACCGCAGCTAATATTTAAGAGCTCGATTTTTTTCCACCTATTGTACCGCAGCTAATGTATAAGAGCTCTTTATTTGTACCCATTGTAACACAGCTAATGTATACGAGCTCTTTTTGTGCATGTATCGTACTGCAGCAAATGTTAAAGAGCTCATTTTTTGCATGTTTCGTACCGCAGCTAATGTTAAAGAGCTCATTTTTTGCATGTATCGTACCGCAGCTAATCTTAGAGCTCATTTTTTGCATGTATCGTACCGCAGCTAATGTTAAAGAGCTTATTTTTTGCATGTATTGTACCGCAGCTAATGTTAAAGAGCTCATTTTTTGCATGTATTGTACCGCAGCTAATGTATACGAGCTCATTTTGTGCATGTATTGTACCACAGCTAATATTTAAGAGCTCGATTTTTTTCCACCTATTGTACCGCAGCTAATGTATGAGCTCTTTTTTTGTACCCATTGTACCACAGCTAATATATACGAGCTCATTTTGTGCATGTATTTTACCGCAGCCAATGTTAAAGAGCTAATTTTTTTTGCATGTATTCTACCGCAGCTAGTGTACACGAGCTCATTTTGTGCATGTATTGTACCGCAGCTAATATTTAAGAGCTCGATTTTTTTTCCACCTATTGTACCGCAGCTAATGTATGAGCTCTTTTTTTGTATCCATTTTACCGCAGCTAATGTATACGAGCTCTGTTTATGCATGTATTGTACCGCAGCTAATGTAAAAGAGCTCATTTTTTGCATGTATTGTACTGCAGCTAATGTCTAAGAGGTAATGTTTTGCATCTCTTGTACCGCAGCTAATGTATTCAAGCTCATTGTTTTGCACCTTTTGTACCGCAGCTAATGTATAAGAGCTCATTATTTGCATCTATTGTACCGCAGCTAATATTTAAGAGCTCGATTTTTGCATGTATTGTACCACAGCTAATGTCTAAGAGCTAATGTTGTGCATCTATTGTACCGCAGCTAATGTATAAGAGCTCATTATTTGCATCTATTGTACCGCGGCTAATATTTAAGAGCTCGATTTTTGCATATATTGTACCACAGCTAATGTCTAAGAGCTAATGTTTTGCATGTATAGTACCGCAGCTAATGTATACGAGGTCTTTTTGTACATGTATTGTACCGCAGCTAATGTATACGAGCTCTTTTTGTGCATGTATTGTACCGCAGCTAATGTATACGAACTCCTTTTGTGCATGTATTGTACCGCAGCTAATGTTAAAGAGCTCATTATTTGCATCTGTTGTACCGCAGCTAATGTATACGAGCTCATTTTGTGCATGTATTGTACCGCAGCTAATATTTAAGAGCTCGATTTTTTTCCACCTATTGTACCGCAGCTAATGTATAAGAGCTCTTTATTTGTACCCATTGTAACACAGCTAATGTATACGAGCTCTTTTTGTGCATTTATCGTACCGCAGCTAATGTTAGAGCTCATTTTTTGCATGTATCGTACTGCAGCTAATGTTAAAGAGCTCAATTTTTGCATGTAACGTACCGCAGCTAATGTTAAAGAGCTCATTTTTTGCATGTATCGTACCGCAGCTAATCTTAGAGCTCATTTTTTGCATGTATCATACCGCAGCTAATGTTAAAGAGCTTATTTTTTGCATGTATTTTACCGCAGCTAATGTATACAAGCTCATTTTTTTGCATGTATTGTACCGCAGCTAATGTCTAAGAGGTAATGTTTTGCATCTCTTGTACCGCAGCTAATGTATTCGAGCTCATTTTTTTGCACCTATTGTACCGCAGCTAATGTATAAGAGCTCATTTTTTTTATCTGTTGTACTGCAGCTAATATTTAAGAGCTCATTTTTTGCATCTATTGTCCCGCAGCTAATGTACACGAGCTCATTTTTTTCATCTATTGTACCGCAGCTAATGTGAAAGACCTCTTTTTTTTTGCATCTCTTTTACCGCAGCTAATGTCTGAGCTAATGTTTTGCATCTGTTGTACCACAGCTAATGTTTGAGCTCATTCTTTGCATGTATTGGACTGCAGCTAATTTATAAGAGCTCATTTTTTTGCATCTATTGTACAGCAGCTAATGTATACGAGCTCATTTTGTGCATCTATTGTAACGCAGCTAATGTTTAAGAGCTCATTTTGTGCATGTATTGTACAGCAGCTAATGTATAAGAGCTCATTTTTTCGCATCTATTGTACTGCAGCTAATGTATACGACCTCATTTTGTGCATCTATTGTACTGCGATTAATGTGTAAGAGCTCATTTTTTGCACGTATTGTACCGCAGCTAATGTACACGAGCTCATTTTGTGCATGTATTGTACCGCAGCTAATGTATACGAGCTCCTTTTGTGCATCTATTGTACCGCAGCTAATATTTAAGAGCTCGATTTTTTTCCACCTATTGTACCACAGCTAATGTATTCGAGCTCATTTTTTTGCATGTATTGTACTGCAGCTAATGTATGAGCTCTTTTTTTGTATCCATTGTACCACGGCTAATGTATACGACCTCTGTTTATGCATGTATTGTATTGCAGCTAATGTTTAAGAGCTAATGTTACAGATAATGTACTACTAATATGCAGGTGTTCCAGCCCAAGTGTTCCAGCCCAGGTGTTCCAGTCAAAGTGGTCCAGCCAAAGTTGTCCAGCCAAAGTGGTCCAGCCAAGTTGAAAGCTGTGTAGGGAGAGGATCCAGCTCAAGCTATTTGATCACAGGTATCCGTTCTCTCGCTCCGCCGCCCTTCGCTCGCTCGTTCGCTCGCTCTGCTAATATTTAAGAGCTCGATTTTTGCATATATTGTACCGCAGCTAATCTCTAAGAGCTAATGTTTTGCATGTATTTTACGGCAGCTAATGTTTGAGTTCATTTTGTGCCTGTATTGTCCCGCAGCTAATGTATAAGAGGTCATTGTTTCGCATCTATTGTACTGCAGCTAATATATACGACCTCATTTTGTGCATCTATTGTACTGCGACTAATGTGTAAGAGCTCATTTTTTGCATGTATTGTACCGCAGTTAATGTATAAGAACTCGTTTATTTGTATCTATTGTACCGCAGCTAATGTATACGAGCTCATTTTTTGCATCTATTTTACCGCAGCTAATGTATAAGAGCTCATTTTTTTGCATGTATTGTTCCGCAGCTAATGTCTGAGCTAATGTTTTGCATCTTATTTACCACAGCTAATGTATAC
This sequence comes from Amphiprion ocellaris, assembly GCF_022539595.1. Lineage (NCBI taxonomy): Eukaryota > Metazoa > Chordata > Actinopteri > Pomacentridae > Amphiprion > Amphiprion ocellaris. The sequence continues at coordinate 15,118 of NW_026559346.1, read as the reverse complement.
TAGCTCATTTTGTGCATATATTGTACTGCAGCTAATGTATACGAGCTCATTTTTTTGCATCTTTTGTACCGCAGCTAATGTCTGAGCTAATGTTTTGTATCTGTTGTACCGCAGGTGTTTGAGCTCATTTTTTTGCATGTATTGGACCGCAGCTAATTCATAAGAGCTCATTTTTTTGCATCTATTGTACTGCAGCTAATGTATACGAGCTCATTTTGTGCATCTATTGTACCGCAGCTAATGTATACGAGCTCATTTTGTGCATGTATTGTACCGCAGCTAAAGTAATAGAGCTCATTTTTTTGCATCTTTTGTACCGCAGCCGTCTAACAGCTAATGTTTTGCATCTGTTGTTCCGCAGCTAATGTCTGAGCTAATGTTTTGCATCTATTGTACCGCAGCTATTTCAGAGCACATTTTTTGCATCTGTGTATTGTACCGCAGCTAATGTATAAGAGCTCATTTTTTTGCATCTATTGTACTGCAGCTAATGTATAAGAGCTCATTTTTTGTATCCATTGTTCCACAGCTAATGTGTACGAGCTCTTTTTGTGCATGTATTGTACCGCAGCTAATGTTAAAGAGCTCATTTTTTGCATGTACTATACCGCAGCTAATGTATACGAGCTCATTTTGTGCATGTATTGTACCACAGCTAATATTTAAGAGCTCAATTTTTTTCCACCTATTGTACCGCAGCTAATGTATGAGCTCTTTTTTTGTACCCATTGTACCACAGCTAATATATTAGAGGTCTTTTTGTACATCTATTGTACCGCAGCTAATGTTAAAGAGCTCATTTTTTTCATGTATTGTACCGCAGCTAATGTTAAAGAGCTCGTTTTTTTCATGTATTGTACCGCAGCTAATGTATACGAGCTCATTTTTTGCATGTATTGTACCGCAGCTAATATCTAAGAGGTAATGTTTTGCATGTATTGTACCGCAGCTAATGTATTCGAGCTCATTTTTTTGCACCTAATGTACCGCAGCTAATGTATACGAGCTCTTTTTGTGCATGTGTTGTACCGCAGCTAATGAATACGACCTCCTTTTGTGCATATCTTGTACCGCAGCTAATGTTAAAGAGCTCATTATTTGTATCTATTGTACCGCAGCTAATGTATACAAGCTCATTTTGTGCATGTATTGTACCGCAGCTAATATTTAAGAGCTTGATTTTTTTCCACCTATTGTACCGCAGCTAATGTATGAGCTCTTTTTTTACCCATTGTACCACAGCTAATATATACGAGCTCATTTTGTGCATGTATTATACCGCAGCCAATGTTAAAGAGCTAATTTTTTTTGCATCTATTGTACCGCAGCTAATGTCCACGAGCTAATTTTTTGCATGTATTGTACCGCAGCTAATATTTAAGAGCTCGATTTTTTTTTCCACCTATTGTACTGCAGCTAATGTATAAGAGCTCTTTATTTGTACCCATTGTAACACAGCTAATGTATACGAGCTCTTTTTGTGCATGTATCGTACCGCAGCTAATGTAAGAGCTCATTTTTTGCATGTATCGTACCGCAGCTAATGTATACGAGCTCATTTTGTGCATGTATTGTACCGCAGCTAATATTTAAGAGCTTGATTTTTTTTCCACCTATTGTACCGCAGCTAATGTATGAGCTCTTTTTTTGTACCCATTGTACCACAGCTAATATATACGAGCTCATTTTGTGCATGTATTATACCGCAGCCAATGTTAAAGAGCTAATTTTTTTTTGCATCTATTGTACCGCAGCTAATGTCCACGAGCTCATTTTTTGCATGTATTGTACCGCAGCTAATGTATACGAGCTCATTTTTTGCATGTATTGTACCGCAGCTAATGTATAGGAGCCCTTTTTTTTATGTATGATACCGCAGCTAATATTTAAGAGCTCGATTTTTTTTTCCACCTATTGTACCGCAGCTAATGTATGAGCTCATTTTTTGTACCCATTGTAACACAGCTAATGTATACGAGCTCTTTTTGTGCATGTATCGTACCGCAGCTAATGTTAGAGCTCATTTTTTGCATGTATCGTACCGCAGCTAATGTATACGAGCTCTTTTTGTGCATGTATCGTACCGCAGCTCATGTTAAAGAGCTCATTTTTTGCATGTATCGTACCGCAGCTAATGTTAAAGAGCTCATTTTTTGCATGTATCATACAGCAGCTAATGTTAGAGCTCATTTTTTGCATGTATTGTACCGCAGCTAATGTTAAAGAGCTCATTTTTTGCATGTATTGTACCGCAGCTAATGTATACGAGCTCTTTTTTTTGCATGTATTCTACTGCAGCCAATGCATGAGCTTCTTTTTTGTATCCATTGTACCCCAGCTAATGTATACGACCTCTGTTTATGCATGTATTGCAGGTAATGTTTAAGAGCTAATGTTTTGTTTCAGATAATGTACTACTAATATGCATTTGTTCCAGCCCAAGTGTTCCAGCCAGAGTGTTCCAGCCAAAGTGTTCCAGCCAGAGTGTTCCAGCCAAAGTGTTCCAGCCCAAGTGTTCCAGCCCGTGTTCCAGTCAAAGTGGTCCAGCCAAAGTGTTCCAGCCAAAGTGGTCCAGCCAAGTTGAAAGCTGTGCAGGGAGAGGATCCAGCTCAAGCTATTTGATCACAGGTGTCCGTTCTCTCGCTCCCCCGCCCTTCGCTCCCTCTGTCTGCGATTATTTAAGAGCTCAATTTTTGCATCTATTGTACCGCAGCTAATGTACACGAGCTAATGTTTTGCATCTATTGTACCGCAGCTAATGTATAAGAGCTCATTATTTGCATCTATTGTACCGCAGCTAATATTTAAGAGCTCGATTTTTGCATGTATTGTACCACAGCTAATGTCTAAGAGCTAATGTTGTGCATCTATTGTACCGCAGCTAATGTATAAGAGCTCATTATTTGCATCTATTGTACCGCGGCTAATATTTAAGAGCTCGATTTTTGCATATATTGTACCACAGCTAATGTCTAAGAGCTAATGTTTTGCATGTATAGTACCGCAGCTAATGTATACGAGGTCTTTTTGTACATGTATTGTACCGCAGCTAATGTATACGAGCTCTTTTTGTGCATGTATTGTACTGCAGCTAATGTATACGAACTCCTTTTGTGCATGTATTGTACCGCAGCTAATGTTAAAGAGCTCATTATTTGCATCTATTGTACCGCAGCTAATGTATACGAGCTCATTTTGTGCATGTATTGTACCGCAGCTAATATTTAAGAGCTCGATTTTTTTCCACCTATTGTACCGCAGCTAATGTATAAGAGCTCTTTATTTGTACCCATTGTAACACAGCTAATGTATACGAGCTCTTTTTGTGCATTTATCGTACCGCAGCTAATGTTAGAGCTCATTTTTTGCATGTATCGTACTGCAGCTAATGTTAAAGAGCTCAATTTTTGCATGTAACGTACCGCAGCTAATGTTAAAGAGCTCATTTTTTGCATGTATCGTACCGCAGCTAATCTTAGAGCTCATTTTTTGCATGTATCATACCGCAGCTAATGTTAAAGAGCTTATTTTTTGCATGTATTTTACCGCAGCTAATGTATACAAGCTCATTTTTTTGCATGTATTGTACCGCAGCTAATGTCTAAGAGGTAATGTTTTGCATCTCTTGTACCGCAGCTAATGTATTCGAGCTCATTTTTTTGCACCTATTGTACCGCAGCTAATGTATAAGAGCTCATTTTTTTTATCTGTTGTACTGCAGCTAATATTTAAGAGCTCATTTTTTGCATCTATTGTCCCGCAGCTAATGTACACGAGCTCATTTTTTTCATCTATTGTACCGCAGCTAATGTGAAAGACCTCTTTTTTTTTGCATCTCTTTTACCGCAGCTAATGTCTGAGCTAATGTTTTGCATCTGTTGTACCACAGCTAATGTTTGAGCTCATTCTTTGCATGTATTGGACTGCAGCTAATTTATAAGAGCTCATTTTTTTGCATCTATTGTACAGCAGCTAATGTATACGAGCTCATTTTGTGCATCTATTGTAACGCAGCTAATGTTTAAGAGCTCATTTTGTGCATGTATTGTACAGCAGCTAATGTATAAGAGCTCATTTTTTCGCATCTATTGTACTGCAGCTAATGTATACGACCTCATTTTGTGCATCTATTGTACTGCGATTAATGTGTAAGAGCTCATTTTTTGCACGTATTGTACCGCAGCTAATGTACACGAGCTCATTTTGTGCATGTATTGTACCGCAGCTAATGTATACGAGCTCCTTTTGTGCATCTATTGTACCGCAGCTAATATTTAAGAGCTCGATTTTTTTCCACCTATTGTACCGCAGCTAATGTATTCGAGCTCATTTTTTTGCATGTATTGTACTGCAGCTAATGTATGAGCTCTTTTTTTGTATCCATTGTACCACGGCTAATGTATACGACCTCTGTTTATGCATGTATTGTATTGCAGCTAATGTTTAAGAGCTAATGTTACAGATAATGTACTACTAATATGCAGGTGTTCCAGCCCAAGTGTTCCAGCCCAGGTGTTCCAGTCAAAGTGGTCCAGCCAAAGTTGTCCAGCCAAAGTGGTCCAGCCAAGTTGAAAGCTGTGTAGGGAGAGGATCCAGCTCAAGCTATTTGATCACAGGTATCCGTTCTCTCGCTCCGCCGCCCTTCGCTCGCTCGTTCGCTCGCTCTGCTAATATTTAAGAGCTCGATTTTTGCATATATTGTACCGCAGCTAATCTCTAAGAGCTAATGTTTTGCATGTATTTTACGGCAGCTAATGTTTGAGTTCATTTTGTGCCTGTATTGTCCCGCAGCTAATGTATAAGAGGTCATTGTTTCGCATCTATTGTACTGCAGCTAATATATACGACCTCATTTTGTGCATCTATTGTACTGCGACTAATGTGTAAGAGCTCATTTTTTGCATGTATTGTACCGCAGTTAATGTATAAGAACTCGTTTATTTGTATCTATTGTACCGCAGCTAATGTATACGAGCTCATTTTTTGCATCTATTTTACCGCAGCAAATGTATGAGCTCATTTTTTTGCATGTATTGTTCCGCAGCTAATGTCTGAGCTAATGTTTTGCATCTTATTTACCACAGCTAATGTATACTAGCTCATTTTGTGCATATATTGTACTGCAGCTAATGTATACGAGCTCATTTTTTTGCATCTTTTGTACCGCAGCTAATGTCTGAGCTAATGTTTTGTATCTGTTGTACCGCAGGTGTTTGAGCTCATTTTTTTGCATGTATTGGACCGCAGCTAATTCATAAGAGCTCATTTTTTTGCATCTATTGTACTGCAGCTAATGTATACGAGCTCATTTTGTGCATCTATTGTACCGCAGCTAATGTATACGAGCTCATTTTGTGCATGTATTGTACCGCAGCTAAAGTAATAGAGCTCATTTTTTTGCATCTTTTGTACCGCAGCCGTCTAACAGCTAATGTTTTGCATCTGTTGTTCCGCAGCTAATGTCTGAGCTAATGTTTTGCATCTATTGTACCGCAGCTATTTCAGAGCACATTTTTTGCATCTGTGTATTGTACCGCAGCTAATGTATAAGAGCTCATTTTTTTGCATCTATTGTACTGCAGCTAATGTATAAGAGCTCATTTTTTGTATCCATTGTTCCACAGCTAATGTGTACGAGCTCTTTTTGTGCATGTATTGTACCGCAGCTAATGTTAAAGAGCTCATTTTTTGCATGTAATATACCGCAGCTAATGTATACGAGCTCATTTTGTGCATGTATTGTACCACAGCTAATATTTAAGAGCTCAATTTTTTTCCACCTATTGTACCGCAGCTAATGTATGAGCTCTTTTTTTGTACCCATTGTACCACAGCTAATATATTAGAGGTCTTTTTGTACATCTATTGTACCGCAGCTAATGTTAAAGAGCTCATTTTTTTCATGTATTGTACCGCAGCTAATGTTAAAGAGCTCGTTTTTTTCATGTATTGTACCGCAGCTAATGTATACGAGCTCATTTTTTGCATGTATTGTACCGCAGCTAATATCTAAGAGGTAATGTTTTGCATGTATTGTACCGCAGCTAATGTATTCGAGCTCATTTTTTTGCACCTAATGTACCGCAGCTAATGTATACGAGCTCTTTTTGTGCATGTGTTGTACCGCAGCTAATGAATACGACCTCCTTTTGTGCATATCTTGTACCGCAGCTAATGTTAAAGAGCTCATTATTTGTATCTATTGTACCGCAGCTAATGTATACAAGCTCATTTTGTGCATGTATTGTACCGCAGCTAATATTTAAGAGCTTGATTTTTTTCCACCTATTGTACCGCAGCTAATGTATGAGCTCTTTTTTTACCCATTGTACCACAGCTAATATATACGAGCTCATTTTGTGCATGTATTATACCGCAGCCAATGTTAAAGAGCTAATTTTTTTTGCATCTATTGTACCGCAGCTAATGTCCACGAGCTAATTTTTTGCATGTATTGTACCGCAGCTAATATTTAAGAGCTCGATTTTTTTTTCCACCTATTGTACCGCAGCTAATGTATGAGCTCTTTTTTTGTATCCATTTTACCGCAGCTAATGTATAAGAGCTCTTTATTTGTACCCATTGTAACACAGCTAATGTATACGAGCTCTTTTTGTGCATGTATCGTACCGCAGCTAATGTAAGAGCTCATTTTTTGCATGTATCGTACCGCAGCTAATGTATACGAGCTCATTTTGTGCATGTATTGTACCGCAGCTAATATTTAAGAGCTTGATTTTTTTTCCACCTATTGTACCGCAGCTAATGTATGAGCTCTTTTTTTGTACCCATTGTACCACAGCTAATATATACGAGCTCATTTTGTGCATGTATTATACCGCAGCCAATGTTAAAGAGCTAATTTTTTTTTGCATCTATTGTACCGCAGCTAATGTCCACGAGCTCATTTTTTGCATGTATTGTACCGCAGCTAATGTATACGAGCTCATTTTTTGCATGTATTGTACCGCAGCTAATGTATAGGAGCCCTTTTTTTTATGTATGATACCGCAGCTAATATTTAAGAGCTCGATTTTTTTTTCCACCTATTGTACCGCAGCTAATGTATGAGCTCATTTTTTGTACCCATTGTAACACAGCTAATGTATACGAGCTCTTTTTGTGCATGTATCGTACCGCAGCTAATGTTAGAGCTCATTTTTTGCATGTATCGTACCGCAGCTAATGTATACGAGCTCTTTTTGTGCATGTATCGTACCGCAGCTCATGTTAAAGAGCTCATTTTTTGCATGTATCGTACCGCAGCTAATGTTAAAGAGCTCATTTTTTGCATGTATCATACAGCAGCTAATGTTAGAGCTCATTTTTTGCATGTATTGTACCGCAGCTAATGTTAAAGAGCTCATTTTTTGCATGTATTGTACCGCAGCTAATGTATACGAGCTCTTTTTTTTGCATGTATTGTACTGCAGCCAATGCATGAGCTTCTTTTTTGTATCCATTGTACCCCAGCTAATGTATACGACCTCTGTTTATGCATGTATTGCAGGTAATGTTTAAGAGCTAATGTTTTGTTACAGATAATGTACTACTAATATGCATTTGTTCCAGCCCAAGTGTTCCAGCCAGAGTGTTCCAGCCAAAGTGTTCCAGCCAGAGTGTTCCAGCCAGAGTGTTCCAGCCAAAGTGTTCCAGCCCAAGTGTTCCAGCCCGTGTTCCAGTCAAAGTGGTCCAGCCAAAGTGTTCCAGCCAAAGTGGTCCAGCCAAGTTGAAAGCTGTGCAGGGAGAGGATCCAGCTCAAGCTATTTGATCACAGGTGTCCGTTCTCTCGCTCCCCCGCCCTTCGCTCCCTCTGTCTGCGATTATTTAAGAGCTCAATTTTTGCATCTATTGTACCGCAGCTAATGTACACGAGCTAATGTTTTGCATCTATTGTACCGCAGCTAATGTATAAGAGCTCATTATTTGCATCTATTGTACCGCAGCTAATATTTAAGAGCTCGATTTTTGCATGTATTGTACCACAGCTAATGTCTAAGAGCTAATGTTGTGCATCTATTGTACCGCAGCTGATGTATAACAGCTCATTATTTGCATCTATTGTACCGCGGCTAATATTTAAGAGCTCGATTTTTGCATCTATTGCACCGCAGCTAATGTCTAAGAGCTAATGTTTTGCATATATTGTACCGCAGCTAATGTCTAAGAGCTAATGTTTTGCATGTATAGTACCGCAGCTAATGTATACGAGGTCTTTTTGTGCATGTATTGTACCGCAGTTAATGCATACGAGCTCCTTTTGTGCATGTATTGTACCGCAGCTAATGTTAAAGAGCTCATTATTTGCATCTATTGTACCGCAGCTAATGTATACGAGCTCATTTTGTGCATGTATTGTACCGCAGCTAATATTTAAGAGCTCGATTTTTTTCCACCTATTGTACCGCAGCTAATGTATAAGAGCTCTTTATTTGTACCCATTGTAACACAGCTAATGTATACGAGCTCTTTTTGTGCATGTATCGTACTGCAGCAAATGTTAAAGAGCTCATTTTTTGCATGTTTCGTACCGCAGCTAATGTTAAAGAGCTCATTTTTTGCATGTATCGTACCGCAGCTAATCTTAGAGCTCATTTTTTGCATGTATCGTACCGCAGCTAATGTTAAAGAGCTTATTTTTTGCATGTATTGTACCGCAGCTAATGTTAAAGAGCTCATTTTTTGCATGTATTGTACCGCAGCTAATGTATACGAGCTCATTTTGTGCATGTATTGTACCACAGCTAATATTTAAGAGCTCGATTTTTTTCCACCTATTGTACCGCAGCTAATGTATGAGCTCTTTTTTTGTACCCATTGTACCACAGCTAATATATACGAGCTCATTTTGTGCATGTATTTTACCGCAGCCAATGTTAAAGAGCTAATTTTTTTTGCATGTATTCTACCGCAGCTAGTGTACACGAGCTCATTTTGTGCATGTATTGTACCGCAGCTAATATTTAAGAGCTCGATTTTTTTTCCACCTATTGTACCGCAGCTAATGTATGAGCTCTTTTTTTGTATCCATTTTACCGCAGCTAATGTATACGAGCTCTGTTTATGCATGTATTGTACCGCAGCTAATGTAAAAGAGCTCATTTTTTGCATGTATTGTACTGCAGCTAATGTCTAAGAGGTAATGTTTTGCATCTCTTGTACCGCAGCTAATGTATTCAAGCTCATTGTTTTGCACCTTTTGTACCGCAGCTAATGTATAAGAGCTCATTATTTGCATCTATTGTACCGCAGCTAATATTTAAGAGCTCGATTTTTGCATGTATTGTACCACAGCTAATGTCTAAGAGCTAATGTTGTGCATCTATTGTACCGCAGCTAATGTATAAGAGCTCATTATTTGCATCTATTGTACCGCGGCTAATATTTAAGAGCTCGATTTTTGCATATATTGTACCACAGCTAATGTCTAAGAGCTAATGTTTTGCATGTATAGTACCGCAGCTAATGTATACGAGGTCTTTTTGTACATGTATTGTACCGCAGCTAATGTATACGAGCTCTTTTTGTGCATGTATTGTACCGCAGCTAATGTATACGAACTCCTTTTGTGCATGTATTGTACCGCAGCTAATGTTAAAGAGCTCATTATTTGCATCTGTTGTACCGCAGCTAATGTATACGAGCTCATTTTGTGCATGTATTGTACCGCAGCTAATATTTAAGAGCTCGATTTTTTTCCACCTATTGTACCGCAGCTAATGTATAAGAGCTCTTTATTTGTACCCATTGTAACACAGCTAATGTATACGAGCTCTTTTTGTGCATTTATCGTACCGCAGCTAATGTTAGAGCTCATTTTTTGCATGTATCGTACTGCAGCTAATGTTAAAGAGCTCAATTTTTGCATGTAACGTACCGCAGCTAATGTTAAAGAGCTCATTTTTTGCATGTATCGTACCGCAGCTAATCTTAGAGCTCATTTTTTGCATGTATCATACCGCAGCTAATGTTAAAGAGCTTATTTTTTGCATGTATTTTACCGCAGCTAATGTATACAAGCTCATTTTTTTGCATGTATTGTACCGCAGCTAATGTCTAAGAGGTAATGTTTTGCATCTCTTGTACCGCAGCTAATGTATTCGAGCTCATTTTTTTGCACCTATTGTACCGCAGCTAATGTATAAGAGCTCATTTTTTTTATCTGTTGTACTGCAGCTAATATTTAAGAGCTCATTTTTTGCATCTATTGTCCCGCAGCTAATGTACACGAGCTCATTTTTTTCATCTATTGTACCGCAGCTAATGTGAAAGACCTCTTTTTTTTTGCATCTCTTTTACCGCAGCTAATGTCTGAGCTAATGTTTTGCATCTGTTGTACCACAGCTAATGTTTGAGCTCATTCTTTGCATGTATTGGACTGCAGCTAATTTATAAGAGCTCATTTTTTTGCATCTATTGTACAGCAGCTAATGTATACGAGCTCATTTTGTGCATCTATTGTAACGCAGCTAATGTTTAAGAGCTCATTTTGTGCATGTATTGTACAGCAGCTAATGTATAAGAGCTCATTTTTTCGCATCTATTGTACTGCAGCTAATGTATACGACCTCATTTTGTGCATCTATTGTACTGCGATTAATGTGTAAGAGCTCATTTTTTGCACGTATTGTACCGCAGCTAATGTACACGAGCTCATTTTGTGCATGTATTGTACCGCAGCTAATGTATACGAGCTCCTTTTGTGCATCTATTGTACCGCAGCTAATATTTAAGAGCTCGATTTTTTTCCACCTATTGTACCACAGCTAATGTATTCGAGCTCATTTTTTTGCATGTATTGTACTGCAGCTAATGTATGAGCTCTTTTTTTGTATCCATTGTACCACGGCTAATGTATACGACCTCTGTTTATGCATGTATTGTATTGCAGCTAATGTTTAAGAGCTAATGTTACAGATAATGTACTACTAATATGCAGGTGTTCCAGCCCAAGTGTTCCAGCCCAGGTGTTCCAGTCAAAGTGGTCCAGCCAAAGTTGTCCAGCCAAAGTGGTCCAGCCAAGTTGAAAGCTGTGTAGGGAGAGGATCCAGCTCAAGCTATTTGATCACAGGTATCCGTTCTCTCGCTCCGCCGCCCTTCGCTCGCTCGTTCGCTCGCTCTGCTAATATTTAAGAGCTCGATTTTTGCATATATTGTACCGCAGCTAATCTCTAAGAGCTAATGTTTTGCATGTATTTTACGGCAGCTAATGTTTGAGTTCATTTTGTGCCTGTATTGTCCCGCAGCTAATGTATAAGAGGTCATTGTTTCGCATCTATTGTACTGCAGCTAATATATACGACCTCATTTTGTGCATCTATTGTACTGCGACTAATGTGTAAGAGCTCATTTTTTGCATGTATTGTACCGCAGTTAATGTATAAGAACTCGTTTATTTGTATCTATTGTACCGCAGCTAATGTATACGAGCTCATTTTTTGCATCTATTTTACCGCAGCTAATGTATAAGAGCTCATTTTTTTGCATGTATTGTTCCGCAGCTAATGTCTGAGCTAATGTTTTGCATCTTATTTACCACAGCTAATGTATACTAGCTCATTTTGTGCATATATTGTACTGCAGCTAATGTATACGAGCTCATTTTTTTGCATCTTTTGTACCGCAGCTAATGTCTGAGCTAATGTTTTGTATCTGTTGTACCGCAGGTGTTTGAGCTCATTTTTTTGCATGTATTGGACCGCAGCTAATTCATAAGAGCTCATTTTTTTGCATCTATTGTACTGCAGCTAATGTATACGAGCTCATTTTGTGCATCTATTGTACCGCAGCTAATGTATACGAGCTCATTTTGTGCATGTATTGTACCGCAGCTAAAGTAATAGAGCTCATTTTTTTGCATCTTTTGTACCGCAGCCGTCTAACAGCTAATGTTTTGCATCTGTTGTTCCGCAGCTAATGTCTGAGCTAATGTTTTGCATCTATTGTACCGCAGCTATTTCAGAGCACATTTTTTGCATCTGTGTATTGTACCGCAGCTAATGTATAAGAGCTCATTTTTTTGCATCTATTGTACTGCAGCTAATGTATAAGAGCTCATTTTTTGTATCCATTGTTCCACAGCTAATGTGTACGAGCTCTTTTTGTGCATGTATTGTACCGCAGCTAATGTTAAAGAGCTCATTTTTTGCATGTAATATACCGCAGCTAATGTATACGAGCTCATTTTGTGCATGTATTGTACCACAGCTAATATTTAAGAGCTCAATTTTTTTCCACCTATTGTACCGCAGCTAATGTATGAGCTCTTTTTTTGTACCCATTGTACCACAGCTAATATATTAGAGGTCTTTTTGTACATCTATTGTACCGCAGCTAATGTTAAAGAGCTCATTTTTTTCATGTATTGTACCGCAGCTAATGTTAAAGAGCTCGTTTTTTTCATGTATTGTACCGCAGCTAATGTATACGAGCTCATTTTTTGCATGTATTGTACCGCAGCTAATATCTAAGAGGTAATGTTTTGCATGTATTGTACCGCAGCTAATGTATTCGAGCTCATTTTTTTGCACCTAATGTACCGCAGCTAATGTATACGAGCTCTTTTTGTGCATGTGTTGTACCGCAGCTAATGAATACGACCTCCTTTTGTTCATATCTTGTACCGCAGCTAATGTTAAAGAGCTCATTATTTGTATCTATTGTACCGCAGCTAATGTATACAAGCTCATTTTGTGCATGTATTGTACCGCAGCTAATATTTAAGAGCTTGATTTTTTTCCACCTATTGTACCGCAGCTAATGTATGAGCTCTTTTTTTACCCATTGTACCACAGCTAATATATACGAGCTCATTTTGTGCATGTATTATACCGCAGCCAATGTTAAAGAGCTAATTTTTTTTGCATCTATTGTACCGCAGCTAATGTCCACGAGCTAATTTTTTTGCATGTATTGTACCGCAGCTAATATTTAAGAGCTCGATTTTTTTTTTCCACCTATTGTACTGCAGCTAATGTATAAGAGCTCTTTATTTGTACCCATTGTAACACAGCTAATGTATACGAGCTCTTTTTGTGCATGTATCGTACCGCAGCTAATGTAAGAGCTCATTTTTTGCATGTATCGTACCGCAGCTAATGTATACGAGCTCATTTTGTGCATGTATTGTACCGCAGCTAATATTTAAGAGCTTGATTTTTTTTCCACCTATTGTACCGCAGCTAATGTATGAGCTCTTTTTTTGTACCCATTGTACCACAGCTAATATATACGAGCTCATTTTGTGCATGTATTATACCGCAGCCAATGTTAAAGAGCTAATTTTTTTTTGCATCTATTGTACCGCAGCTAATGTCCACGAGCTCATTTTTTGCATGTATTGTACCGCAGCTAATGTATACGAGCTCATTTTTTTGCATGTATTGTACCGCAGCTAATGTATAGGAGCCCTTTTTTTTATGTATGATACCGCAGCTAATATTTAAGAGCTCGATTTTTTTTTTCCACCTATTGTACCGCAGCTAATGTATGAGCTCATTTTTTGTACCCATTGTAACACAGCTAATGTATACGAGCTCTTTTTGTGCATGTATCGTACCGCAGCTAATGTTAGAGCTCATTTTTTGCATGTATCGTACCGCAGCTAATGTATACGAGCTCTTTTTGTGCATGTATCGTACCGCAGCTCATGTTAAGAGCTCATTTTTTGCATGTATCGTACCGCAGCTAATGTTAAAGAGCTCATTTTTTGCATGTATCATACAGCAGCTAATGTTAGAGCTCATTTTTTGCATGTATTGTACCGCAGCTAATGTTAAAGAGCTCATTTTTTTGCATGTATTGTACCGCAGCTAATGTATACGAGCTCTTTTTTTTGCATGTATTCTACTGCAGCCAATGCATGAGCTTCTTTTTTGTATCCATTGTACCCCAGCTAATGTATACGACCTCTGTTTATGCATGTATTGCAGGTAATGTTTAAGAGCTAATGTTTTGTTTCAGATAATGTACTACTAATATGCATTTGTTCCAGCCCAAGTGTTCCAGCCAGAGTGTTCCAGCCAAAGTGTTCCAGCCAGAGTGTTCCAGCCAAAGTGTTCCAGCCCAAGTGTTCCAGCCCGTGTTCCAGTCAAAGTGGTCCAGCCAAAGTGTTCCAGCCAAAGTGGTCCAGCCAAGTTGAAAGCTGTGCAGGGAGAGGATCCAGCTCAAGCTATTTGATCACAGGTGTCCGTTCTCTCGCTCCCCGCCCTTCGCTCCCTCTGTCTGCGATTATTTAAGAGCTCAATTTTTGCATCTATTGTACCGCAGCTAATGTACACGAGCTAATGTTTTGCATCTATTGTACCGCAGCTAATGTATAAGAGCTCATTATTTGCAATCTATTGTACCAGCAGCTAATATTTAAGAGCTCGATTTTTGCATGTATTGTACCACAGCTAATGTCTAAGAGCTAATGTTGTGCATCTATTGTACCGCAGCTGATGTTAACAGCTCATTATTTGCATCTATTGTACCGCGGCTAATATTTAAGAGCTCGATTTTGCATCTATTGCACCGCAGCTAATGTCTAAGAGCTAATGTTTTGCATATATTGTACCGCAGCTAATGTCTAAGAGCTAATGTTTTGCATGTATAGTACCGCAGCTAATGTATACGAGGTCTTTTTTGTGCATGGTATTGTACCGCAGTTAATGCATACGAGCTCCTTTTTGCATGTATTGTACCGCAGCTAATGTTAAAGAGCTCATTATTTGCATCTATTGTACCGCAGCTAATGATACGAGCTCATTTTGTGCATGTATTGTACCGCAGCTAATATTAAGAGGCTCGATTTTTTTCCCACCTATTGTACCGCAGCTAATGTATAAGAGCTCTTTATTTGTACCCATTGTAACACAGCTAATGTATACGAGCTCTTTTTGTGCATGTATCGTACTGCAGCAAATGTTAAAGAGCTCATTTTTTGCATGTTTCGTACCGCAGCTCATGTTAAAGAGCTCATTTTTTGCATGTATCGTACCGCAGCTAATCTTAGAGCTCATTTTTTGCATGTATCGTACCGCAGCTAATGTTAAAGAGCTTATTTTTTGCATGTATTGTACCGCAGCTAATGTTAAAGAGCTCATTTTTTGCATGTATTGTACCGCAGCTAATGTAT
>NW_026559345.1:0-32759 GCF_022539595.1 Amphiprion ocellaris | reverse complement strand
CAATCAGGTTGGTGGCACAGTTGGCAAAGATCTAGCCTTTCAAACCACATTACAGCTTATTGCGTAATCTCCCAGGTGTGTGCATGATTTTCACCAGCCCCATTACGTTTTTTTGATTATTACTCCAACCTGCAATTTACCCACTTGTGTTAAAACATCTTTCATTAACTTTTTTGACCTGATTCAGGTGTTTGATGGGGAACTTGGGGGAACTATTGAAGTAAATCGGTGAATATAAATGCACAAAAGACAGGTGTTGAATAAATAACAGATTTTTAAATGAGCCTCACAATCTTCTCCCAGAAGCCTTTGCTCCTTTAGAGAGACAGTTACCCACAAGCTGGTAGGATTTTTATTCAGTCAGGGTCAGAAATTAAAGGCACCTCGAGACAGGAATGTTCCTGAGCTGTTAAATCGAAGTGGTGGAGGGCTTTGTGTTAGAGCTGCTGTACTGCACAACTGCTCACTTATTCATGGAGGTGGAAAGACTCTTGTTGGGTTGTGCGCTTGCATTAAAATTAATTTACTCTGGGGTTCAACGCCTTGTCTTTTCCTATTAAGAGTTTTTACATTCAAATCAGATTCAGATAAAGTTAGGCAATCCCTGACTGAACCGCAGTGCAGTGGCACATACTAGATTTCTATTACTGTGAATATTTAGGGGAGTGGAAGATAAATGGATCTCCAAAGGAAATAAAGTTAAAGATGAAACAAATAGTATATTATTGGAAAAGTTTGCTCGCCCAAAGAGATTTGATCCCTGCTATACCTTTTACCACGTTTTTCCTTTATTTATTTGTTGCTTGAGTCACTTTAAAGGGTTGAATTCTCATGCAATCACTTATTTTACATTTTATATTTTTAATTAATTGACATTGTAGAAATCCATTTCCAGTTTGACATGAAAGAATATTTTTGTAAATTCTTGTATAAAAAGCCAGATTATACATAATCCAGTGTTAGCTTGTTGCTCAAGTCACTTTAAAGGGTTGAAAATGTGTGCAGTCACCTATTTTGCATATACAGTTTTAACTGCTCACATTTTGATGTTGTAGAATGAATAACCTCTTATACTACAGTTGTTCACAACTGTAGTATAAGAGGTATAGACCATGTATATCATGGCTATAACTCTTAATTTTCTATATTTGGTTTGGAGCAGTGACACAACTGTACTGTGCACTTTATACTTACAAACAATGGTTTGCACAGATGATTTGGGGATCTGTCGCTGCTTTGAAATGCCTCCAGGTTAATTTGCTGACTTGTTCCAGTCAATGATTTGATTATCATTTAAATTGACTCAGAGGAGTCACCAGCTGTAGTCAATCGTAATGTCTCACAAGCATTTAAGATTCCTTGAAACTAAGAAAAATTGTTTTAAATGGCTTTCTACATTACTAAAACTGATTATTCAAGTTGGTCTATGTATATTTTTTACCAGCAGATTTGATCATATTTACAGAAGACCTTTAATAAATCTCTGAAAGAACCTCAATTTGTGATTGTTTTGGTGGCAAAGACGCATATGCTTCAATGATTCCATCATAGAAAAATAAGAGTTTTAGCAGCTTTGTGTATGTAGACTTTTGTTCACAGCTGTATTTGGCTTCCATCTGTGGCTTCCATCGATGCTAAACTGAAGCAACCAATTCTAGGCCCTGTTTAAATTGGCTCAGCAGAGTCAGCAGTTGTAGTCAATGACAATCGCTCACGAGAATTTAAAGGTCAAGCAATTGAGAAAATTTAATTGTCGGAACTTTCTACATCACCAAAACAAAAATTAAAGTTGCTGTATGTATATTTTTGACCAAAACTGCTGTGATTCACACGTTCTTTACAAGTGTATGTCAACTTTTATTCACCACAATAAATGCACTGTTGTTTCACTTACTTCATACAGTTGCTGTTTAATGATTCCTTGCCGTCTTTGTGTGAGAAGATTGGACTGTTTGATTTATTTTTGTCATGAAACGGCAGGATGTGCAGCCTAAACTGTAGAAACTGTTTCGTGCACCCAGCTGAGTGGTCGATGGAAACTGCCCTCCAGGAAAAATTAATAAATTGAAGCAAAGTCTCATTAAAAGGACTACAGTGTGGGTGGAACTAGGATGCATTGTAAACCTGAGTTTTAGTATTTTGACTGCTGTAGATCATATTATATACAAGTGCTTTGTTGTGTCGACCCCTGTAAACAAAGGAGAGCATATTTCCCCCTCGGTACATTTTCAATTTCTGAGGCTATTTTGAAATATTATATGCTTGTTTTCCTCTGCTGCTTGGTGTATTATATACACATTTTAAACAAACAAGGACAGAAAGTAGAATTATTTAATCTGTTCTGACCTCCAGCTCAAGTTTATCATTATTTTTCAACGCTGTGCTTTCTGACAATGAATAGATTTTTCATAATTTCATATTCAGTCTTTATCGTTGTTTTATTGGGTTGAGTTTGTTTTTACCTTCACAATCTGCTTCAGTATGGGACTTCTATTTTTTTTTTCTTTAATTATCCAGTACAACAGTAAATTATTTTCTTTTTAAAAAGTTCAGTCTGACCTTACAATTAACGAGGGACCTTTCTCCCTCCAAAGTTCAAGCTGCTTTGTCTCATTTTAAATAGATTTCTGTGAACGGTTGCCCTCACAGGACACATACTCTATCATACTTGATCAAACTATGGTTATTTTCAGACAGGTACAATGGTTGTTGCGAGAACTGAGGTTAAATGTGGTTATTTTTCCCATTTATGATATGTTTTCCTACCATCTCAAGCCTAAAGTTCACATATTGTGGCCCATTTTCAGCAAATTAATGATAATCTCACATCTACGCAATGTGTTATTAAATGTTTTTAACTGAAAATACTATAAAATTGGGTAATTAAACCATGACTGTATAAACCTCGGGTTTTAGTCCTGTTTTAATTGGACAGTTTTAGTGTCTGTAGCTTTAAATACAGTTGAGCTGCTCTTCTGTCTCTGTCCCCTTCAGGAAGAAAACTCTCTCTGGATCTGTGATTGACATCTGACAATTGACCACATGATGGTGTCGCTTCAAACCTTCTCTCTGCATGATAATATTATATGTAAATATCATCAAATTCACAGCACAGCCACCATATTTATCTCTTGTGCTTGTTCAGTTTGTCAGACAGTGTTATAGATAAAATCAGTAGTTTAGCCATGAAGCTCCTATTTAGCATGTACACTACCGGTCAAACGTTTGGGGTCACCCAGACAATTCATGTTTTCCATGAAAACTCACACTTTTATTCATGTGCTAACATAACTGCGTAGGGGTTTTCTAATCATCAATTAGCCTTTCAACACTATTAGCTAACACAATGTAGCATTAGAACACAGGACTGATGGTTGCTGGAAATGTTCCTCTGTACTTCTATGGAGATATTCCATTAAAAATCAGTCGTTTCCAGCTACAATAGTCATTTACCTCATTACCAATGTCTAGACTGTTTGTCTGATTCATTTATTGTTATCTTTATTGAAAAAAAAATGCTTTTCTTTCAAAAATAAGGGCCTTTCTAAGTGACTCCAAACTTTTGAAGGGTAGTGTAGTCATTAAGGGATACATTTCAGTCATTATTCCATACTTGATTAGCAGAAATTGAAAAATTTGTAAATAAGAACAGCTTTTGGGGGGGGGGGGGGGGGGGATTTGGCTATATAGAAATGTATTTGTGTATTTGTGAGCACAGAGAGCAGGAGAGAAGCAAATTGATACAAACAGTGGCAGAGCTTAGGATGCGCTGAAGCGCAGCACGAAAACACAATTATCTATCCAGTCGTTGTTTATTGATTACAAATTAGATTTAGTACGGGCATGCCATCAAAGCTATGCATACCATCAATGGCAATGTTAGCCACATTAGCCTCACAATGTGCTAACAGTAAGGATTTTCCTCTTGTTGCAGTGACATTATTGTGAATAATAAAAGTAATCTACTAGGTGTTTAGTTCCTCAGATGTTAGGAGTGCATGAAGACTCTTGCATTCACTCTTGCAGACAACAGCAGAACATTTGGTGTTTTTGTTGCTTGCAGCTCAGCAAAATTCTTCCAAAAGCTGGGAGTCTATCTGGTTGTAGGGTGTTTCAGTGGCACAGAAGTATGGCTTGTTTCACTTGCAAAAAAAAAAAAAAAAAAAAGACATTTAATTGTGACGTTTTGGTTTCTACACCTTCTTCAGGCAAAATATTGTTATTTTTCCTGCAGGAGTATGCAGGAGTCGGAAACTTTTTTGGCCAGATTTTTACACCTTTTACTTTAAATCTCCAAGTTTGTAAAACACACCGAACATAATTTTAAAAGCAGATTTTCACCATATGGGATCTTTCAATTGAAGGCAGGAGACCTAAATAAAATGAAAAACAATCAACTTCACAGAAACATTTGACTTGAATTAAGAGAGTGTGTTGTTCTTAGCTGATATTTTAAGCATCAAAAGTGTAAAAAGAGGCCATCAGTTAATGCATTATATTGAGCAGAACCTTACATTCATCTATTTCTGTGCCATTTGTTTAAGGTTCAAGGTGACCCAGAATTAAACACCTTCATATTTGCCTTTAGCACCTTGCATTTATTCAGTGAGATGGATTTCTATGTTTGAAAAGGCATCATTATATATGTTTTAGCTTCTGTGACAGGCACTCTTCCTTGTTAAGGATGCAGGATCGTTGAGTGTTTTATCAGGCCTGTTACTGAGCTCAGTTCGACTCAGCTCCGGCAGAAAATCACACTCCGTGAACTGAGACTTATTATTTCCAGCTCCACTGACCTCGCCACTCAGCACACTCCTTCAGTAAATCCATTCACACTTCAATTAGTGCGATGTGGACATTAATTTGAAGGAGCATGTGCAGCGGGCATGAGCGCTCATCAAGAGTGGGATTTTTACAGCGTTTTGCCTGCAGTTTTGATTACATACCGCATGCATTCATATTAATTAACCACATCTGTGTGCTACATGTCAATGTCATATCATATATGTATGTATATGTACACTACAGGCCAAAAATTTGGACGCAAGATCAAATTTGTACAAAAAATAATTTTAGTTTTATTGGTACACTTTGCAACAAAAGTAACATGATTATTATAGAAAGAGTCTCTCATCAGAATACATTTTTAGTATCTGGTATCTACTTTATGATCAAAACAACAAAAGTCAGACAAAAAACAAAATAACAAAAACAAGACAAAATATAACAAAAATGAGTCACAAAACGACAAAAACGAGAACCAAAGTGAGACAAATGACACAAAACAAAATGAGACAAAAAAATTAGACAAAAAAATTACAAAGTGACCAAAAAGGGACAAACAACACAAGCGAGACAAAAAAAGACACAAAAAGACACAAAAAATGCCAAAAAAATGATCAAAGCAAAAACACTCAAAGCCAGAAATCTCCACTTTACAAACACCAAACTTTCCCTTTTTTTTATTCCTGTGTGTTCAGAAAGTTTTGTTCATTTATTATTCACTGCCTGATTTAGAGAATGTGTTATTCCTTACAAGTGAAAGTAGGTTTGAAGCAGAAACATAGAATCCCCTCTGTAAAAACCTTTCACTCTAAGATACGAACAAAATGAGACTAGAAATGTGAACCTGTCTCTCCAGTGTTCATATTTTGCCTCTGGCAGTTTGTGCAAACTTATGCATTTTTAACAAGAGAAGGCCTCATTTGCATATCCAACCATAAAATTTCAACAGCTTGTAATACAACAAAAATAATTGATTTAAGTAATCAACAGGGGAGGTTTCATTGTGGTATCTGGTAGTTAATTTAATTTTACCCTGTTCAATTGTAGTATTTTGCCCTAAAGTGCATTTTAAAGGTTGCTCTGCAGTTGTGTATCTCACTCAAAATAACAGATAGTGAGAAAAAATATCCAATTTGTCATATTTTAGACCTTGTTTGGGAGTAATTAGAATGCAGTAAATGAATAAACGTAATTCTCACTCATCATTACCCAGTTTTTGAATATTTCATGCAAGTGAAAGGGTTTAACGTCATATAAACTCTGGTTAGAAGCTCAGCTGATCATGTTCAACCGGTCTTTTGAACATTTGATGCACAGGTGAAGACTCTTCACAAGCAGGAAATGATTCGGTGCATTTTCTATTCACTCCAGCAGGATTCCTGTTGGGTTTCACAGTAGCTGGATTTTTCCATCATGTATTGGAGAACCGTGGATTCTATAATGGTGTAGGGGGATTAGAGAAATGTGGTTTACCTAGTATGACTTTTTATTAGGAGGGTTTCCATGTATATCCAGCATATGTGAATCACACGTGACCTGCATGTTAATATTATTTACATACTGACTGTTGGAGGAGAAATCCTGCCTTTTTTTCCCCAGTTTTTGGTATTTTATTTTCCTGCATTTGAACTAAAGTAAATTCAAGTTGAAGTAACTTCATGAAATTGACTTGATTTCAGTCTTCAGATTCAGATTCAGATTCAGATTCAGAAAACAGATTCAGAAAACTTTATTTGTCCCCAGGGGGCAATTAATCTTTTCTTCACCTTGACTTTAAGATTTCTTTGTCTTAACATGTCTGGACAATTTCAGATGGTTCAAAGCAAGTAAATATGAAAAAACTTTTGATTTTAGAGAAAAAACTGATGCAAACTGTTGCTGAGCCCAAACATTATTACTTTTTAAGTGTAGTGTTGGATATATGGAACCTTTCCAATGCTTTGGGAGAATTTTTGAGATCCAACTCTCATGTCTGAATATTAAATCGAGAGTTGCAACCAGAAGGCAGTTAGCTTAGCTTAGCATAGCATAAAGACTGGAAGCAGCTGGTTTGACTTGCTCTAAAAAATATAAAATAAAAAACTCCAACTAGCACCTCCAGGGCTTATTAATTAATACTATATGTTATTTCTCCTTAGTTTAATCCATAATAAACAGTCAGGCAAGCAGCTAATTCCTGCTTTTATAAGCAGATTTTACAGCAGAAAGTTAGCAAAGTACATGTAAAAGCATCTATTTTTCTATATTATTTTTCTTCCCTTACAACTAGAGCAGAAAATAACCTCGTCCTGTTGAGACCCAAACATGCTGTGATATTTGCAGACCATAAATTACTAATAATGATACTAATTAACTGGGAGGTTACTGCAGAGCTAGTGGAAGTTATTCACTTTTTCTGCTGCCAAATGTCAGAAAAACAAACCCAAAAACTGTAATGAAGCTGAGTGTCCTTCACTGTTGACTGGATTCTTTAATGACACCTAGTTTTACTGTCAACACAATAGTGGAATTACTTTTCATATAACTCTCTTGTTTCTTGATTGGTTCAGACTTTTGTCAGAGCCACTCTGTAAAGACATCCTTCAGCAGGATTTTATTCTGGAGGCTTTACTGAGAAGGGAGGCAATAAAAAGAGACTTTGTGCCAAAATATAATGATACATCCCATCATCCATCCGAAATGTCGTTGTTGTCTTTGACTTGACTGGATTTAGTTAATCTGAAACGTGTAGCTCCAGTTGAAACTCAAACAAGATCTTTATTATGATGCATCTGAATAACAACAACAGTCCTGTGTATAGCCACTTCAAAACTAGACAAGAAAATACTAGTAAACACATTTGAATGGATGGGGAACATATAGAGCAGCCTAAACCAGACACGCCGCTGACAAAAACAAACAATCGAGTGTCTGAAGAGTCCTCTACTGATTTATTTCACTCCTAGAACACTAGCAGAATTGTGATGTGCAGCTGAGAACACAATGGAACGAAGCTGATGCACTAAAACCACAAAGAGATGCAACTTTTTCATCCAACTTTAACAAAACCTTCATTTCCAACAAGTTTGCATTCATACGGACAATTCGTGCATTTTTAACGAGAGAATGCCTCATTACTCCGCCAAGGAACAGGCATAGTTATGTGACGTACGTTTGTCTGTTTGTCTGTGCGCAACAAACGGACTAACAAATATGGATGAAATTTTCAGGGAAGGTTCTGAGTTCTCCAGAAATCCTGTGCTGTCTATGCTATAAAAAGTGCAGTCACAGCCAGATTTTCAGAAACATCAATCGGAGTCCTGTGCGATTTTCTGCATTTAACTTGAGCCTAATCTCTTAGGCCAATCTCTTAGTAGCCTAATGCCCTGGGCGACAAAACAACAGCAATACGCAGCAACACTTTACCAATAAAATTACACAACTGTTCGATAGAGTGTCTTACAGATTTACAGAAAAGCATCAGACGCAAACCACCATGAAAGTACATAAAAAAAACGCAGTTTGTTTCGCTTACCTTCCTTTATCATAATTTTAATTTAATTTATGTGTATGAATGTACTTTGTTGTTTGTGTTTTACACTGTCACGTTAGCATTAAATTTATTACCTGTGTACCATGATAAATTGGCTAAACTGGTGCAAATATACCTTCTTTCTTGTCGTGTTTATGATGACCAGGTCCGTCACAATGATCGATAATTATCGATATCGACTGAAATTAAACTTTTCATCGTGATAAATTTTCCAGCTGTATCACCTAGCTCTAATGCATTCTATAGTATGTGTATTGCAGTATGAATAGGACTGTATAAATGTCCACCTTCACAGAATGGTGATATTAACACCATATATTGGCTTTTACACTTGTAACCATGATGTAGCAACAGATGGTAGAGGCAGTTGACATGTCAAGAGATTTTGATGGCTAAAATTAGCAAAATTCCCATTTAAATAAGAAGAAAAACAATGAACAACATAGTCAGTTCTACAGTAATAGTGTGGAGTGATGTACAGTAAGTATACAGGAGTATTGGAATGGTTTCTATCGGAAGAGAAGTCACAGTACACAGGACAGTTAAATGTTAAGGAAATGATTGAATGAAGTTTAAATTATTAATATGTGCAAGTAAAAACTGAGCTATCTGTCCTAATTAGAGGAATACCTGAAGCTCAAATACAAGCAAAGCTCTCTTCTTTGACACAAGTGGTCGGTGGTCACAGTGACCATTTGTCACTGAAGAGAGCTGAAAGTACTGACGAAAATATCCTGCTGTCAGAATTTTTCATATTTTAAAGTTTGTCCAGCCTCTGCCTCTACCATCATCAAAAAGATTATTCCTTAATATTGCTGGAGACATTAAACAATTGGTTCTCCAAAGAGCCCTTGTTGGTACTGAAGAGAAGAAAATAAAATACAGCAAACAAAATGGAAGCAGTGTATTTGAACTTGTTTGGCAAAAAATATATAAATGTTTCAAACACAGCAGCATTTAGAACAAATTATCAATGAATTTTAAAAAAATCGACTGAAGAAAACTTCAATTAATATGCATTTCTAACAGGTTATTTACTAACTGTTGATGTCCGTGGGCAAGACAAGGAATCTGTAGTGGCTCTCAAGGGCATGGCAACGCTGTAAAGCACTTTAGTACCACGAAGGTAGAAAAGCACCGATTACACTTCAAGTGTACTGCATTTATTGTAACTCGGAAGGCTTATTGTAAAGACACCTGATAATTTTCCCAGAAAATACACAAATCAAGTGTTGTCAAATAGCTGTAATAGCCAGTTGTACAATGTTCCTGTTCAATACTGTTACAGAGGAGACGGCCTTTTCCAGGTAACATATATATATATATATATATATATATATATATATATATATATATATATTATAATAATAAAATATAGAACTAGGTCTGTTCTGGGTTCATATAGAGGACTTTTGCTATCATCTTTTATGTAAATCTAACGAAACAAAGCAAAACCAGAAAGCACTCATCGGTGTCCTATTAGACAGTAAGGACAAACAACAGTATGGCATTTCAGCTCAGCTCTTTCTTGTCAACAACCCCTCTGTAGTGTGTTGTTGATGAATCTTGATTTTCTCACCAACAGTGGACTCAGAATTATATCTATTTCCTTCAAATCCACTTCCCTCTTCTTGGTCTAGGCAACACTCAGAAGTCAGTGGTTCCGCCTAATAAAGAAACCATTCTGCACGGTTTTCCACCTTTGACATACCCAACATCCCACGTCACCTGTTGGAAGGTTTCCGTAGATGAGTTGAGGAAATGAAATGGCCACTTTCTGTGGACTCTGGTGATGCCTACATGTATGACCCAAGTCAAGTGCAATATGCCCGTCAGTTGCCAAGCAGGCAAGTTACCTTCCCGCCTTTATCGTTTTTCATTTGGTCGGTTGGATTGCACCAAAGGCCCTTGACAATAAAAAGAAAAGCATGCTCAGGTCAGATCTGCCTTGATATGAGTGGGCTTGGCAATCTGTTACAGCGAGCAGTGACGTCAGCAGAGATCTCAGACAGAGAAAAAACAAGAATGAGCTAGTTGAGGAGATAGATACTCATTTTCCAGATGAAAGGCTTCTCATTCAAGTAGTCGATGTTCATTTCCAAGTCAGATTATACTTTATTTTTGCTGATGAATCACATGCAATCATGCTGGTTTTTCCTGTGTGACACATACTGTGCTGTACGAGAGCACAGCATCTGTACATTCACCGCTGCACTACGCTCAACAGATCAGTACATTAATTTTTCCCATAAAGAGGAAAAAAGTACATGATGTCCATCTTCCATTATCGAAAGGTAGCTAATGATTAAGTAGCATCTTGACTGGCTGCAGTAATTTTAATGTAAGAAAATGAACGAGTGAGGTGATGTGATTATGGAGCCACAAAGGCCGCCACTTATCTACCTTTACATGTTAAAATATGCACTAGAATATGGAACAATTACAAAATGTCACATTGGCTTTCATAATCATATTTTCTACTCATGGAAGATTTTTACTTTAGTCGATTTTACTGAAGCTTTTTGAATGAATTTTATCTAGAAAAGCAGCTTCTGTCACATTACATTAAAGATGAAACTCCTTCACAATACAAGGCAGAGATATAATAAACTGTACATTCACAATCGATTGAAATATTTGCTTTTAATTGGTTTTTAGCCTCAGGAACAGCCATGTAATTGGCTTTTTTAGGGTTTCTGTTTTGATTGTGGTGTGGTATCCAACAGTTGTGACCACGGCATTATCTCCGAATGCAGCACATCAGGGATAAATACGAGTTACTGGACTCAATTATAGATGACTCTATAGGAGACACAACAACAGAGACTTGTGTTTGCCTTTATAGTGGGTTTTACGCTGCTGATAGGAAGTTCTACTCTTGTCCTTGTAGCTTTGTTCCATCATAGTTTCTTTTGCTGTTCCATTAACTTCACAGTGCGCCTATTACTGTAACCATAACAACGCAGGTTCTTTTTTTTTTTTTTTTTTGCATCTGACTTCACATCTTTTCTTCTCAGTTGAATCACTCGGGAGATATTCATATGGCGACGTGTCTCAAAAGAAACTGCACAGCTACTTCTAGTTTCTTCTCTGTTCCATAAAGAGTTTTTTGGAAGAAAAAAAAAATCAGTTTCCATCAAATTTATTCAATATCATCACCATTACTCTTGGACTTCTTGTTTCATAGTTAATAACATATCTATATAATGAGCAGAAATGCAGCTTTGTTATTCTGCTTGTTACATAATTTTACAAACACAAGTACTAACTTTATGAAGACATATCAAACTTGTCAGAGTTACTTTTTTACTCATTTTCACACTCCTGCTTCTTGCTGTATAACGCATATTAAAAGAAACAGCAGAACTTGCACTGTGTGATGAGACTAGCTGCTTTCAGTTTTTAAATTAAAGCTTTTTTTTTTTTTTTTTTTTTTTTTTTTTGCATTTTCACCAACACACTACCACTTTGTGGGATCTTTCTCTAAACCTAACCAAATTACTTGTGTGCTTAAAGCCTTCATTCCAACCTTAAGCTATGAATTGTCACATCAACTGTTTGTCAACACTGACATTCGGCTTGTCCCTTTGGTTTTTAGTCCTAATTGAGTCCATTTTTATGTCTAATATTGTTCCTTTTGACCGGATACTCTTTAATTTGTATGCATGAACCCTTACATAAGTCGTTTTTTTTTTCCTCTCATCTATCCCCTTTCAGCTGATTTTTATTCATCACTCCTGTGTGAATGGATTCCCATCTATTGCTTTTGACTCATGTAGTTCATGCTGGGATTTAATTTTAAATTTCCATCATTTTTTAATCCCGATGAAGGGAAACAGCTACAGAAAAAGAGGATCAGAGTGAGAGAAAAATCTGCAGAAAATTCACATTATAGACCCAGAAACTCACATCTGCTACAGAAATTCAGAGACAAATATGCAAAAGGACAGAATCAAAAATGTTACGGTGCAAAAATAAAATAGTAGAGATAATGTAAAAGGTTGATGAATGTAATGTTGTAATATTCTTACCATGAGAGCTCAAAATTCCTACTTGCTTTGGTAATTAAGAAGCAAGGTTAAGACGTTCTGAAATTGGAGCAAACAGTGTCTCTCATCTTCAACCAGCCATTCATGAAACAAACTTTAATTTAGCTGTGTGAGTCACCATTTTACTGACTAGACTGCAGTATGTTCAGCACTACTTTCATATCCAAAGCAACTCTTTGTCAGTTTTATATAATTATGTGTATGCATTAGGTATTTGTTTTATAGGTTAAAACTACTAAAGTTTAAACCAAAAGTCCAGCTAATGTGCATCTGTTTTAGCACGCTGTTCAGTCCACAGCAAAACAAGTACTGTATAGGTCACTGTACGCTGGCTGCATTTATCCGAATGCTTTATATAATCACAGATAATCGCAGCAAGAACGAGCGCTTTAGTACTTAAACTGGGAACATCAAAATAAACTCCCTGACCCTTGTTTTCCTGTGAAATTAATTTTCTCTTCGCAGTGCTCCATTGAAATACATCATCTCCGATCAAATGAAAACTGGTTGATCTCTGCATGTTACCTTCAGTGGTTATGTCTTTACATGTATGCACAGTCACTGGGCTCCACAGTGTGAGAGATGATGAATAGGAACGAATGAGGAGCATGTTCCTGAAGAAAACGGTGTTGTATCAATCAAGGAATAAACTTTTTCAGAAAAATCATTTTATCTGCTTAATATAACGGTGCTTTAATTTCAATTCAATTCAATTTTATTTATATAGCACCAATTACAGTCAAATTGTCTCAACACGCTTTACAGAACCCATATGCCTGAACCCCCAGAGCAAGCCAAAAGGCGACAGTGGCAAGGAAAACACCCTTTTAACAGGGAAAAAACCTCGAGCAGAACCCGGCTCTAATGTGGGGGGACCCATCTGCTGCTGGCCGGGCGGGTTGAGAGGGACAGAAGAGGTAGAGAGGTAGAGATAGAGGGATGGAGGTAGAGGGGAAGAGGTAGAGGGATAGAGATGGAGGGGTGGGGGGGGCAAGGACCATAAAACACACAATTTGATACATGCATGATAAGACAGATGATACATGCAATAACACAGTGAACACGTATACATCAGCCTATCTGTCTTCCGAGCATCTGACCATACTATTGTCTGTTGAAAACCTGTGTGTGGTGACTTGTGCAGAGGCCTTAAATTTGTCCTCCACTGTTGTTTTTCAATAATCGTTAAGATTTAAAGATTACTGATATGAAAAACACGGCACACTGCTGCTGTAAGTAACATTACTGCAGATAGGTACAGTTTCTGGTAAACTAGTTACAGCAGATATATGTGTTTGCGTCTTAAGCTTAACCTTTACATGCGGAATATAATTTTTGTTTCCCTCCAGAGGGGCAACTAAGTCAAAGAGGGCAAATACGCTGTTGTTCGAGCAGCTTAAGTGCAGCCTTGTGCGTGTCCTTGCTCTAACAGATGCTATTCTTTGATTCCACGAAGTGATGATTAGAACATACTTTTCCTCTAGGCTTTGGTGGATGATGTCAATATGTGTCTAATGAAGCTGGGCTTGTGTAATTATTCAGGTCAACGGGTTTATGCTTCCCACAGAGAATCAATTATGATCTGCATTGGCAGCTCTGAGGTCCTGTAGATGGGAAACAGAACAGCTACTTGTTTTTTTTATTTATGAGAATCCCACAGTTGTGTAATGTACCCAGTTTTTGAAACTATTGAATTGTCATACTAACTTTGCTGGAATCCAATCTTTATCTCTGAATGTGTTTCTCATTGTTGAAGACACCTATAACCTTTATCATACATTTACTTTTTTATGTCCATTGGTTTTTATTTAGTGCTATATTTCAACATTTATTTGACTGATTTGCACTAAATGTTGATGATTTTGGTGACACCCTGACATTGTCTCTAGTGTCATCGTGATCTTCACACTTTTGGTTTGGAGGAAAATTTTCTAAAATCTTGAGAATGTAATGGGATGCAATGTGGATGAGGGTTTTAACTCTCCTTGAAGCTGAATGAAAATGTCTTTAAATTAGTTGAATATTAAAATTAAGGTTTTTTTTCCATAATCATACATGTAAATTTAATGATATTTCAGCTGCACTTTGTATTAAATGCTAATTTGCAAGTGTTTACACTGAAAATATTGAGTGTAGACAATTGGTACACAATCTTAAAATGTAATATATCAGCAGCAATTAAGCGGATGTTAGTATAAAATGGTGCTGATTGTACGCTACATCAGAGTGATGTTAGACATTTACTGAAGAAAATAGTATACATGACTGTATGTATAACCAAAAATGTGAGACTAAACAAACATAAACTGTCACAAAATGACAACAAAGAGGCATAAAATGGCTACAAAGACATGCAAAATGACTAAAATGTGGTGCAAAATGTGCACAAAAATATATGAAACAACCAAAATATGAGACTAAACAACCATAAACAATTAGAAAGAGGCATAAAATGGCAACAAAGCCATGCAGAATGACCAGAAGGAGACACAAACAACCTAAATATAATTAAGTGATAGGAATAAAACAACACAGTTATTAAGATTTTATTCCCCTGCCCACAGTAGCAGATGGACAAATCTGTCTATGGTGAAATTCTAGAAACTCAACAACAGCTAGAACGTTTTGGCATGTTTAGAATTCTTTAAATGATCAATCAGAGAACAGGATTCAGTGACAATGCTCACCTCAGATATTGTCGAGGGGAGCTGTTTTGCATGCAGGGCTGCTTTTTTGGACGAATCAAACCTTGTAATTTTTAGTTTGTGGAATACTGCACACATGTTGCTGTTGTTTCCTGTGGGCTGCCGTTTACCCACAATCTACATCTGGTGAGTCAGACTTCACTAGTTGTGCCAGAGGGAATAAAGTACACAGATTAGAAGAAAACATTGTCTTGTAGACGCCGTGGATTGATGCATTTGATAAAACAGAAGCGTATCTGACACTGAACTGCAAGCTGTCAAAGTGAAATGCAGCTCCTCAGCAGCAGACTGAACCTGAGGTAAACAAATACTTTCCTGACACACAAAGAAATGAGTTTCTGCAAGGGTCCCACAGTGTAGACTCACAACCCACACAATCCCCAGAGGTGGCTGAAGCACACAAATGTTGCACACAGCCACGGACATGCACACTGCAAAACTTATCCAAACCCAGGTAGAACAACGATAGAGTAACAACTATAATATCGTTATACAGTAAGTCAGTGCAGGGTGGTAGCAGAATATATCAATTAAAGTAATCTACATGTACTATAACTGCAGTACAGAGTAAAGTACATTGTGTGCAAATTTACAATTTGGGAATTTTTACTCAGTATTAGTGACGTAAAGGTACACAAAAATCATACTTAATTATGCACCTCGGTTTTGAGGTCTTGTTTTTGGTAAAGCGGCTGCAAGATATATGAAACTGTGGACTGCTTCTTTTTTCTTTTTTTTTTAAATGATGAGTTAATGAACATACCCTGTCTTTGTTACGAAAGTATGCCAAATACTGCTGCAACGGGTTACAACCTACTAATACAAAAGTAAAATTTACAAAAGTAATTCCCACAAAAGTCCACTCAAAATGAAAAGTAATAAAACAAAACTTCATAATACAATACAATACCATAACTTTATTAATCCCCGAAGGGAAATTCAGTAAGGTGCAGTAATCATTAAGGTGCAGGTTTTAGATAATTAATTGCCCTTAAACTGTGCCGTACTTTGCATTCACAATAGCAGCTTTCAGCTTCAGGCTGAATCTGTGCAACATGAATATTCGCTTGATTAAAAATTGTTGGCAAATAGGTAGGGCTTTTACTGCATTCACTTTCTTTTCTTGTATTTCTGGTGGTCACATCCTGGTGATGCTGTGTCAAAGAAGTGAGCAAGTTCGAACAAAACTTTTCCTACAGCTTTCGTCTGATCCACCTGTCTCTGTCCAGAGTTAACTGAGAGCCCGTAATATTCCCCAAACAGCAGATTTTAATGATAGTAGAGGTTCTTCACAGTTGTCAGGGCTCGGCAGGAAAGACCCGAGAGCAGACACCGTTGGCAGGTTGTGGAAAGGAACAAACTTTAATAAAGGAACTGAGTGGGGTGTACAGGTGAAGAAACTAAAGGCAGCTGGTAATGCAGGCAAAAATACATCCAAAACAAAGATCCAACAAATTCCAAATCCAACAATACACAGAAATCAAAATAACAAAAAACACAAACCATAAGTCCAAGAAGAAGAACTGGCAGGGGGACATGAGGACTGCAACACATACTGGCAACAACAAAGAAAACGATTAAACACTGAGAACTGACAGGGGAGACTAGACACAGGTGATTGGAAATTTGGATGTGTAGTTGAACCGAGCATCCCAGACTGAAGATCGTTGGTACAAATATGTGTTAAACCCCCTACAGTCCATTCTGGATTTAATTCTGGCAGCTGCACTATGAAGCAGGTTTGCCATAACCACCTTTTCTTTGTGTAAGTCAACTTGACAAAACCTAAAACCCCAATCAGGGCTAACAGGTACCCCAATGGGGGTTATGTGAAGATGAAAGCAATAATGATCTCCAAGGTTATCATTTATTATCTACACTCAGTGGCCACTTTATTAGGTACACCTTGCTAGTAAAAGGTTGGACCCGCTTTGCCTTCAGAACTGCCTTAATTGTTTGCGTCATACTTTCAACAAAGTGTTAGAAACATTCTTCAGATTTTTTGGTCCATGTTGACATCATATTTGTTGGCAGCATATTTGTCGGCTGCACATCCATGATGTGAATCTCCCGTTCCTCCACCTCCCAAGGGTTCTACTGGATTGAGATCTGGTGACTGTGGAGGCTGTTGGAGTACAGTGAACACATTGTCATTTCAAGAAACCGGTTTGAAGTGATTTGAGCTTTGTGACATGGTGCTTTATCCTGCTGGAAGTAGCATTAGAAGATGTTCCACTGTGGTCATAAAGGGATGGACATGGTTAGCAACAATACTCCATTACACCACCAGCAGCCTGAACCGTTGATGCAAGGCAGGATGGATCCATGCTTTCATGTTGTTAACTCCAATTTCTGACTATCTGAATGTTGCAGCTGAAATGGAGACTCATCAGTCCACTTTTTCTCATCTTCTCTTGTCCGATTTTGTTGATGCTGTGTGAATTGTATCCTCAGTTTCCTGTTCTTAGCTGACATGAGTGGCACACAGTGTGGTCTTCTGCTGCTGTAGCCCATCTTCTTGAAGGTTGGACGTGTTGTACGTTCAGAGATGGTATTCTGCATTCCTTGGTTGTAACCAGTGGTTATTTGAGTTAGTGTTGCCTTTCAATCATCTCCACCCAGTCTGTCCATTGTCTTCTGACCTCTCACATCAATAAGACATTTTTGTCTTCACAACTGCTGCTCACTGGATATTTTCTCTTTTTCAGACCATTCTCTGTAAACCCTAGAGATGGTTGTGAAAATCTCAGTACATCAGCAGTTTCTGAAATACTCAAACCAACAACCATGCCATGTTCAGTCTCTTAAATCCCCTTTCTTCCCCATTCTGATGTTTGGTTTGAACTTCAGCAAGTTGGCTTGACCACTTGCCAACTACCTCAGAGAAACAGGCTGTTATAATGAAGAGCTCGAAAAAGTGCTGCTACTGAAAATGATGCTGGTAATATATTTATTGCAGCTGTTTATTTCTGAAACTTTGGCCTTTTATTCATTAAAACATCATAGTGAAAAGGTGCATTTACATCTGACACTGTCTCACGATGGACAATACATGGAAACCACTTCAGTTTTTGGCCAAATGAATGAATTACTTGAATATTTTCTGCAATAGAAGCCAACAGAATAATTAATTTTCAGTGTAAAACCGACTTTTACAGCAAATCAGGACTTTAAATCATGGGCCAACATGTCATATTGTATGAAAGCTTTTTTGAACAACAGTCAATCCTTAGTTGTGTATTTACTCCAGCAGCCACTTTGGCAGAGGAACAGCTTCAACTCTCATGCGCTTTTCTACATTTTAGGACTAGCTATCACATTGCTTTCCACCAGGCTGCTGAAGCCTCGTTTGCTTTGTTTTGTTCCCTCGCAGGCGTCAAAGCAGCACAAAGCCGACAGCTCAGACCTGGTGCTCTCAGGTCAAGCAACATACGTGAAGAAAGTGAGTCATTGTGCTTGATGGCCTTGTTGCTTTGGCTTTACTTTTACTTCTGTTTTTAAAAAAAAATCATATGATAAAATCTAACCTTCAGTTCTGCTGCAGATCACCAGAATTTTCTGAGTCATCATGACGTTTTTGTATAATTATTCTCTTTCAGAATTTTCTGTAATTTTGCTTTGAGTGAAATGCAAATTTTTCAAGTCTTTTGAGAATTGCTGTACACCATTTACCCAATCATGTTCACTTGCAGTGACAGTAGGTTAACTGTAGGTTTTTTTCTGAGCACCAACTTGCATTTTGAATTATTTCCAGTAAGGAGAGAGAATTTACAACCCACAGGGCAAAAAACATAGTTTTTAAGAATGCATCGCTTTTTTATGCGATTACTCCAAGCACATCTAGCTGAAAATTTCAGAAATTTTTAGAAAGATGCTCTTGTCGTCAATTTTGCTCTTTTTCGGGCAGCTAATCTTCACCATAGCAGCCAAGAATATGGAGGAGAAGCTTGTTGTGGTTGCCATGTTATGCTATTGTACAGTGGTGGTTAGAGTGGTAGTATGTTGTCAAGATGTTGTTGTAAGGTTCCACATAGTTGTCAAGCAAAGTTCAAAGGTTTTTTAAAATGTGGCAAAAAGATGTTGTCAAAAGGTGGCGCTATAGGCTACACGATGCAAAATCAACAAAGTAGAAAAAGTCAGAAAGGACCTTTGTTGTTTACCAGCTGTTACAAAACACAGAGAAGAAGCAAACATAATTTTGCCCATCTACAAAAAAAAGAGGTTTTTAGGAATTGTTCCCACCAGAAGAGTTGTGCCGCTTTATTTATTGTTGTCCAAAGACAAAGACAACAAAATAACTGTTTGATTTATTTATTTATACTATTTATTTTATTTTGCATTAAAGGCGAGCAAATGTGGGCATCGAAGCTCGAGCAAATCATCGCTAACATCATGCAAGTTTTTCATTACCAGCATTCAGGAGGAGTCGAGCCACGTTTTCTGTCTCGTGGCGAATCAAGGACTCGGCCTTGTCCTTATTCATTTCAGCTACTACAGTCGGATCAATGTGGATGACTAAACACTTTAGAAAAACTCTGCCCGCTTTGATTCTACAACCTTGGATGCGATTTGGAAGTTATTTACCCAGCACAATGTCAAAAACACGCACTCTCTTTTACCGATCTTCATTACAGGTGTATTTTGTATACACCGTTTGGACCATTAAGTGGATCCGGTATCTTGTTTGTTCAACATCTACCCTGACCTCACTGAGGCTCTCATAATAATGTCTACCAAGTCATACTTAAGCTCATACATATTCAACTTTGCATTTGAATCAGCTTTGTGGAAAAGATGCAGCACCCATCAGATACTGCAAATACAGTAACTAATAGAAATCTAAAGCCAATGCCTCTAATAGTAAATGAACTAATAATGTGACACGTGAGTTTTTTTTTTTCTTCTCATTACTGTCCACACTCTAGATGAATCCTGAGCTCCTCCGTTTAAGCGAAGCTCTTTTAATGAAAATGTTCAACCTTCCCACAGGAACATCTGCTCTCCACTCCATCATTCAAACAACACCGTGTTCCCTGTGGCTTTTATTTTCCTGCTGAAATGAGTCATTATCGCAGAAAGTGAATTTCCAGGCAGTCTGCTACATGTTCTCACTTGTTGCTTCAGTCTGCAGAGATGTTTGTTTCGCCGCCAAACTTTAAATCAAAGTGGAAGACGCCGTAAACAATATTTTTAAAACAGTTTTTACGTATAATTTTTTGAACAGGGTGTTGTTAATTTGCAGAAAGGGTATTAATTTACATTATTTGGTAAAATAACAAGCCAAATCTGTAGATAACATCCACGCCAATAATCTGTTCTGAGTTTTCTTGCTTCCTTTAATTATAATTTAAAGTATTTAGGTACATGTTTACTGTAAAAAAAAAAAAAAAAAAAGCCAAAATTGTAAAATTACAGTTTTTACTGAATTAAAATTTGCAAAATATTATTGTATATTATTATATTATATATATTTTTTACACATTTTTGCTGTTAATTTAGAGAAATTATTTGTATTACTGATTTAAAAATAATAAATACATTTTTGACTAATTATACAAATTTTCCCTGTTTTCTTGGATTATAGATAGAATTGATAAAATCACGGATTAAGGTATTGATTTTCAGTTGTTTAACTGTATTTATATGCTAAACATTATTTTACAGCGATTTTCTATTATTAAAAAAAAAAAAAAACAACATGTATATTAAGCATTGAAAAATAGCAAGCTTTAAGTAAGTGTTATTTTACAGATTTTCCCAGCCAATAATTAGTGAAACAGTATTAATTTATACGTTGACTGTGAATAAAACATTTTTTAAAACCATATTTAAATGACAAAGAACATGATTATACAGCTATTTATCATTATTGAAAATGAAAAATTATGTATATTAAGGATTGAAAAGTGGCATGCATTTTTAAATTGTTACTTTACGGATTTTCCCAGCCAATAATTAGTGAAACGG
Organism: Amphiprion ocellaris; assembly: GCF_022539595.1. Lineage (NCBI taxonomy): Eukaryota > Metazoa > Chordata > Actinopteri > Pomacentridae > Amphiprion > Amphiprion ocellaris. The sequence goes on along the minus strand of NW_026559345.1, from coordinate 11,721 downwards.
TATTAATTTACACATTGACCTGAAAATAAAACTTGCTTCAAACCATATTTAAATGATAAAAACCATGTTCATACAGCTATTTATCATAATTTAAAATGAAAAATTATGTATATTAAGGACTGAAAATGGCATGTATTTTTTAACAGTTGTTTTACAGATTTTCCCAGCCAATAACTATTGAAAAAATATTAATTTATGGATTGACCGTAAAATACCTTTTTAAACCATATTTAAATGACAAAAAACATTATTTTACAGCTGTTTATCATTATTGAAAATGAAAAATTCTGTATATTAAAGATTGAAAAATGGTATGTATTTTTTAACTGTTATTTTACAGATTTTCCCAGATAACGAGTGAAAAAAGTTTGAAATTTGAAAAAGTATGAAAAAATTACATGTACATGACTGTCAAACTTTTTTTTAACTGTATTTAAATGACAAGTAAACATTATTTTACAACTATTTTCCATTAGTTAAAATGAAAAATTATGGATAGTAAGGATGGAAAAAATGTTATGCATTTGTAACTGTTATTTTACAGATTTTCCTGGACAATAACTAATGTAAAAAGCATTAATTTAATAATACATTTTAAAAAAAAATTAACAAAAAAACAGGCCAAAACTGTAAATAATGTCTTCATCAAAAATTTTTCTGTTTTCATAAATAGTAAGTTGTTCTTTTACAATATTTGTCTGTAAAATGACACCATTTTAACTGTCTTCATCTACAAAATATGTTATTTTGAATGAATTTGCTATTATTTAAAAGAAAAAAACATGGATATATATTTTTTTTAACTGCTGTTTTGTTAAACTACAGATAATATCTAGTTAAAAAAAATGTTAATTTATGTGTGACAGTAAAATTACGGTGCTTTATTGTATAAAAAATCTGGAAAATATCAGATATTTGCTGATATTTTTACAATTTTTAAATACTACAATTTTTAAAAACATATTTTCTGGCACCCATGCTGAGAGATTTTTTTAAAACCAGATATCTATTTAAACTGCGATTCTGTTTATTTTCTGATAATTACTATAGGCTGTAACTTTGTCTCCTCAAATACAACCGTGACAGGAGCAGTGGGTTTTCTTTCTTGTGTAATTTGTGTACCTGAATGCAGCCTCGCAGTAGCAGCAGCTGGAGGTTTCAATGCATCAGGAACCATGAGTGGAGCTTGGAGGGAGTCCACGGAGGCGGTGGCAGATGAGTGGCTGCTTTCTGTGTCGGTGGAGTGGGGAAGGTGAGCTGGCAGGTGTGGGAGTCTGGAGGAGGTGAGTGGTTGTCTGACAAACTGCTGCTGACTCAAGGTGTAGCAGAAAGTGGTTCAAAGAGATCAGAGAAGCAGAACGTGACATCTGCTGAGTTTCAGGTTGATATCCTCTCTAACGTCAGACATGCAGACACTATATTCATATTTGCTCCAATGGGAACAGTAGTTTGCAGTGTGAGGACAACTGTTTGGGACATTGTGGTCAACACAGTTTGTTTGTTCTTCAGCAAGCATAGAAGGTGAGATCACGCTTCTAAATACAAATGTTTACAGTCAACAACAGTTTGCATTAGTCCTGCTTGAATTATGACAGTTTGTAATGAAATTACTTCCAAACAATGAACAATAGTGAGTTAGTTAGTTAATTCTGCAGTCAACAAATGACTGAATACTTGGTAGCATGGACACAAGGTTTTAAAATCCAGAACTCAAAGCGGAGAAAAGTCAACTTTTAAAGCCAATGTAATGAATTAACTGGAGCTTGAATTTTACTTTAAAACCAGAAATTTGACTCTGAACAGCATTATTGTGTCACCACAACTCATCAAAACAATGTTCTGTAAATGTTTACTGTAGATTAGTTAATCAGAGCCTTTATCTTGCAGCTATGGATTTATTACCAGGTTTCCTTTAATTACTTTTCAGAGTGCAGTTATAATTTCTGCAGCTATCTTTAGCCTCAGGGGTGAGAATATCTACCATTGTTTGGTACTAACATCCACTGTTCCTGGTATTTAATCATAACCAATTTGTGAATATAAAACATGTTTGACATTAATCACAAGGAAATGGAACTGTAATCTTAAAAAAAAAACTGTGAGGAGTTTAAAGCTATAATGCAGATTTAAAGCTACACATCAACAAAAACTGGCAAAAAAGCTCAACAAAGCAGCTGTGTGATCATGAGTTAACAGACTTCTTAATATCGCTGCCTCGTGTTAAACACAGTCAAAGAAATATTCTAATTTTCTATGAGCTGCTGAGATGAAGGTTACTTATTCAACATTCATTTAAATTCTCATTGTACAACACAAGACTGCAGATGTGATTCCTTTGTGCTACTCACAAAAAAGAGAAATTATTCAAAGTATCAAGTGAGCAAAGTGAAACTTGTTTTCATGGCGATGTGGAGGATGAATTCAGAAATGTCACAGTCATTCTTGCAGCTGCTCGGCTGCACAAACCGGTTTTGGGAGCAAGTAAAGAACAAACATAAATATCATTCAACCTGCTGAATATTGCAGATCTTATAATGTCAGGAAGTACAGGTCTGTTTGTGTGTTATAGGCCTGTAGAACAATGAAGTGGCTTTTAAATTCCTCCAGAGAATTCATTGGATGGTGTTTGAAGGTGTTTCAATACGCGTTGTTATCTGGAACATAACCTGCTCCAGAGTACGTTGGATTTCTCCTCTGACTGTCGGTAAACGGGGTGAACCTGGGGTAAAGCTCAGCCTTGGACCATCCATCCATCCCTCCATCCCTCCCTCCATCCCTCCCTCCATCCATCCATCCATCCATCCATCCATCCAGAGACTTTTTCCTTCAGCACTAGTTCTATTTTTTTGCTCCTAAAATGTGAATAAGAGTTGTGAGTTCGTAAAACCACTGAATCTTTCATGTCAACCATCTTTATTGTCAACACTCAGTCGTGATCTATCAGCGTCTCCTCTGCTGCTCTGCTGCTGTTTTCCTGCAGGCAGGATGATGGAAAAACAAGGAGGTCCAATAATATGACTTTTTTTCCCCCGAAAGAATCCAGATTTGAGTACCTTAGATTTAAACTATCGACCTGAAGCTTTCCAACATTATTTATAGGTTTTGTGATCAATATTTAACCATTTATAGCCAATACCTCAGGACATAAGTGGTTCGGTAGCTTCTGGTTACTCTTAATGATCCTAATATTTCATATTTATTTTTATTTTAGAAATATATATTCCAAATTGATATTCTGTTTTGCCTGTTTTAGTATTTTATATTTTTTTCTGCTTTGCTAATTGATTTTTTAAGTCTTGATGTTGCACTTTTTTAATTTTGCTGCCTTTTTGATGACATTTATGGAACTTTGATCAGCTCAGCTAGTTTTTAAATTTAATATATTCATGCAAATGATTTTTCTTTATTTTAAAATGTGATGTGTTCTTGCGTTCAGTTGGCTTTGATAACATAGTTAAAGTGTACATGCCTCCTAAAAGCTCCATCCAAAACTCAGATATGTGTGAAACATGTATGAGCCTTCAAAAATCTTGCCGAAACATACGCTAAAATAAAATAAAATAAAATAAAATAAATAAAATACATCCATTTAAAAATGTTGAAATCTGCTGGCACCAGGGCTAGAAAAAAAAATACATTAAAAAAATGTTCAAAAACTCTAAAAATAGCAGTATAATTATATTTTTTAGCTAATTTGTAAAAACAAACAAACAAACAAACAAACAAAAAAACAACCCAGAAGTTACTTACAGTTTTTGGCCTTTAAAAAAAACAATAAAAAAATCTGACTTTTTTCTGTAATTTCACTAGATATTATCAGTAATTTACCAAAGCAGAAAAAAATAAACCAATGAATAAATTGTTTAAAAAAAACATTAATTCTTACAGTGAATTTAAACTAATAAAGTTAATTTACATATCAATAAGTTTAAATAATTTATCATTGGAAAGACAGAACAGAGGGAAAAAAGTAATTCATGTCTGTGTGTGTTGACTCTGCAGGGATAATATAAAATGGAAAAAGTTGATCTTCCTGACAACTTTACTGCACTGTTTTCCATCATATTTTAAATTGTCAACTATATCTGTGTTTTTAGTTAGATAAATAAAATCATTTTCACCATAAATTGAAGCAGAAATTGTACAAATTGGTACATAAAGCCTGAATCATGTCAGGAGCGGTGGTGAATAAATATGACATTTGATAAACAGAACTCCTTCCACTCCTGGAAATAATAATAATAAATAATGTATAAATTGTTTAAAGCAGAAAGAGGCGACATTCATGGAGGAGGCAGTGCACACTTGGAAAGCCATTATTTCTGTGATTTTTTTTGTGATGAAAAATGTATGAAAAACACAGAGGTGAAAGAGATGACTGGGTTTCTCTGCAGACTCAGAATATCACCTTTATTTTTCAAGGAGTGGAGGGTGTAAGCGGCAATGTGGCGGGAATGTTAATGCTGGAGGAGGCGACCTGAAGTGAATCATAATGGAGTCCTGCTGAGCATCTCAAACGTCAGAGGAATAAACCGAGAAGTGACTTTTTTTCCCTCTCTGCCATGTATGTGCATGACAGCTATGGCATTTATATCTGTACATATTTCTTCTAAAAGCATTCTGGTGGAAAGCAAACAGAGATAAATTGCTATTGACCAAACTGGGTTTGGTTTTTACACTCCAGATTAATGAGCTGTACAGTTGAATAGGGCCAAAAATCCATGAAAACATCCCAGTTGACTACTTAAGTTAAGATGACTATTTTTTATATGTTTCATGACATTTTATGTTTAAATCTGCATATGAGGCATTATCTCATCAAATATGTGCTAATTTTCATACATTTATTGGATAAAGATTGCTCCAAAGTTCTGGTTTTACTTTGAAAATGTCTTTTTTTCTGCCAACACCCAGGATAACATCCATTTTTACAACTCTCTTAGGAATAAAATGATCTATTAATCAGGTCAATGGGGAAAAAAAAACATCATCATACACATAAACTGGGACATTTGGTGTGTCTAAGTGCTGCTGAAATGGAGATTTCTGGTTCAGAGTAGGAAAACAAAAGTAAGAAAATGCAGCTTATTGTACTTGAAAACTACAGACGCAAATTAACAAAGTGCATGTGGCCTAAAATAAACATCTCCATGTTTTCTTTCCATTAGTCTGAAAGAGGACATATTACCGCTGCAAAATGGCTGAAAAATCTGAAAAATATCCAGTACACGAGAAGGTATGGTTTCTGGCCTTGAAGAGGAATGTGCTTTTGAAGGTGGATAAGTGGAATTATAATGTTGTCACTCTGAATGCGGGTTTATTAAGGAATCCAGAGGTTTAGAATTAATGTACAGAATATATAGAAAATATCTTTTTTCTTTTGGGGGGTTCTGTTGTTGCTAGCATGTTTTTATTAAAGACATTTATCTTTCACTTTTATCACCTCTGCGTCTCATTACTGCTAGCATTTCAGTAGCTACAGGGCAAATCAATTATGGCTAACTTTTAGCTAGCTAAGTAGCTCGAGACTTAGCTAACTTACTTTCTTTAAAATCAAGTTTAGTATATATCTTGGTGGGTACATAAGGAACATATTGTATGTATAGTACTGTTTAAAGAAAGTAGCACTGTAGCACATAAATGCTAGTTAACATTAGCCACCGAAGTTTTACGCTATGTAGATTAGCTCATGTTGCTACAAATGTTCCCACAATTGGTTGGCTAATGTGACCTTAAGCCATCCACCTTAAATTTTATGCAAACTTCGTAGTTAGATTAAAGATAGTTAAGTTAAAGTTAGTTAAAGTCAGGTATGGCTAACTGTTAGCTTGGCAAGTAGTTCAAAACTTCAAAATCAAGTTTAGTATAATAAGCTTAGTATAATGTAATTTAGTGTAAATATGTGCTTCTAGGTGGGCACATGAGCAGCATATCATACATATAGTACTGTTTTACCTTCACTTAAAATGTATTTTATTTTAAGAAAGTAGCACTGTTAGCATAAATGCTAGTCAGCATTAGCCAGTGAAGCTTTTTGCTATGTAAGTTTGTGCATGTTGTTGATAATGTAACATGACCTAAAACCATCCACCTGAAATTTCATGCAAATGTCTCAGATTGAAGTTGGTTAAGTTAAAGTTGGTTAAAGTGAATCATGGCTAACTGCTAGCTAGCCAAGTAATTGAAGACTTAGCTAACTTCCAGAGCTTTCTTCAAAATCAATTTTCATATAATATAATTTAGTATAAATGCATGTAGCTAAGTGGGCTCTTAAGTAACATGTTGTACATATAGTACTGTTTTAACGTCACTTAAAATACATTTTATTTCAAGAAAGTAGCACCGTTAGCATAAATGCTAGTTAGTATTAGCCAGTGAAGTTGGATGCTGTGTAGTTAAAGTGAGTAATGGCTAACTGTTAGCTAGGCATAACTGCCAGACATAGCACACTAGCTAACTTTAGGCGTCAGCTGAGAACTTCAAACTTGGTGTAATATTAATGTCATTTTAAAAAATGTTTGTTCTATAGTGCTATTTAAACTACTCAGTTATTTAGACAGTTTATTTTCCAAAATATAACACGCTAGCTAGCTAACAGTACACCTCTGAAGCTATATGCTATGTAGATTATTCGCAATTTCTACTCATGTCAGATATGTCCTGATACTCAAAGTTATTAAATGATGTGTATTAAAAACACACAACTTGAAATTGCTCTTGCATGCTGCATAGATTTTAGTCAGATGTTAATAAAACTAACAGTTCTCAGATGATCAGCTAAGGATCTTTGCAAATTTATTTCTTGAAGTACTGCTCACACTAAGGCCTAAAAACATGCATATAAGCCTCACAAAGTACTCATGGACACCTGAACATTACCCTTATATGTGGCAGTTGAACATTTTGTTCCAAACGTATAATAATATTCTGATATAACAGCCTCCTCCTTCCTCTCCTGTGGTTTCAGGCCTTGTAGCAGACATGGATTTGCTCTAACAGCAATTATATATAACCCTGTATCATTCCCTTACATACAGAACATCTTGTTATACATTCCTATATTTTCTAGTGTTAAACCTGCACTGTGAAACTATCCTGTCCAATGTTTCTCATTACATAACGTTTCAGTGCTATTTTCTGTGTGTCTTTCAGCCTATGTGCAATTATATTCATCTTTAGAACTCTGAAAGTGCAATTCTGCAAAACTATGTGTGCCTTATAGTGATAGGTGCAATGTTCCCTGTAATTTTTCCTGAGTGTGAGCAAACACACAAACTCCCTGAGCGTCCCTTGGACCACTGTGAGCAACATCAGACATGTGCACTGTGGTCACACCAGCATCACATCCATTCAAGTTACATGGTTCATTAAAAGAATCAAATTACAGCATTTACATTTCTGTTAAAACACTTTGTCAACAGGAGCCAGTTGAAGGTTGCAGTGATTTTAGTGACACTACAATGTATAAGAGTGAAGTTATTGAATATTTGTCTCTCTTTACTGTTGCAGCGGTTTTGCAAATTGCAGACGGACCCTGTTCACTCCATAGACACCAATGTTATTCCTGTAGCTTGAAAGACAGCTACTTTTGATAAAACTGGGCTTGTACCACATTGTCTGCCTTGCAACAATGGGAAAGAGGCACCGTTTATGTTTTGACAACCTATATCTAATGAGTTATTGATGCTGGAAGTCTGAATCTGTGAATATCTTTCCAACTTTACTGAACTTTGGGCCACTACCACCTAAGGAGTGATATATTTAATTTTGAAAAAAAACATTTAGCCATACTTAAAGCTTTAAGTGCTTTATTAACACGGAACTAAAAATTTGTATTGTTTTATGATCGCAGGTTCTGTCTGAAAATAAGTGGCATCATTTTAAACAGTGAAACCAAACTAATGAAATGTAATGACCAACCAGTGAGCAATACTGGATTCTGCAAAAAACTTTAACTGAATGCAGAATACTGTACAAAGAAATTCTACAGACATTTTTTCATCTAAATCTAAATCTTAACACAGTTAATGTATTGACTTATTTATGTGTGTATGCATGTATTTGATTTATTTAGTACTGTTAACATATCAGAGTTCTGAGTGAGTTTTCCTTTAAATAGGGAAAGGCCATTTATTGATCACATATAGGCTACTAAAGAAATGTTTATTAAAAACTAAAAAGCTTTAAAAAAACAAAAAAAAACAAAAACAACTTAGGCATTTATTGAGTCACTAAAATACTGTAGAGTACAGACCACATCAGCATGATTATAAGCATCCTCTGGTAAATGAACAACCACATACTGATGTCTCTCACCATATGGACTTCAGGAGATGACTGGGGGATGATAAACTGTGACCTACTGGTTGGGTTCTCTCTGTTCTCATGTTTCTTACATGTTTGTCCCCTGACAGCCGGGTCCTAATGTTTTTTGAGCAACACACCATACTATGACATTTTTACAATGATGGTTCTACTATGGAACCAGTTTGACATGTTCAGGTGTTCTTTGTGTGAAAACTCAGAGATTTCAGGTATCAGAAGGTGGTTTTCAACTTTTTGTTAACTTTCTGCTTCAACTTTAAACTAAATTTCCTTCACTAAGCCAGCCCTCTGGACTTCCAGGAAGCTGTGTTCCTATTGGCTGTCCAGGTGGCTGCTTGGTGTTATCAGGAACACCTGAGCAGCTCAGTGTCTTCCTGCTTTATTTAGCTGCAGGCAAACATTTCCTCTGTTTCTCTTCACCACTGATCTGGGTTTGGCACCGTTGCTTTAGTTTGTTCTTTAGGCGTTGGCTTGCAGCTTCCAGCATTAAAATCGTCTTTAATGTGTTTCTTGGTGTGTTTTAGGGCTTTGTACTGGATAGTTGTCTTGGTAAATGTGGTTCTTTAGCCACAGTTAGCACATGGTGCTAATGTGTGCAGCGATTAGTGGATTTGATGCAGCTGAGTTGTGTCTTTATCTTGGCTGTAGTGAGTCTTTAGAGGTTTTTGGTCAGACACATTCTGTATTCTTGTTTGTGAAGCAACGTTGGTTGTCCAGAAGGTAAGCGTTCCTGTCCTGATTCTCTGTTCTCAGAGGTTCTCTGGTAGGCTGCAGGAGACTTTAGTGTTTGGGTTGTACTAGTTTGGTTTTTGTATGGTTTCATTTGGACGACTATCTTGAGGCCCCTCCATGTGGTTTAGTGAGGTTTTCTGGAACAGTTCTACAAAGCAACCTGCAGCAGAAGAGACGAGAGTTTTTAGGAAGTTCTGGAGAGCAGACTTTAGAGCAGTAGAACATTTGTCAGCAGTTTGAGCAGGAGAAGGTGAGCTTCAGAGTAGAAATGAGACAGAAACCTTCTTGACCCGTGTGGTGAGGTCCTGTACCAAGAGTTTGAGCAGGTTGTGAAGAGTCTGTAGTTCTTTGGTCTGAAAGCACAAGAAGAGTCGACTCATTAAAGGAGAAAACAGGAGATATTGTTGGTTCTTCTGTCGCTCTGCAGTTTCCTTAGACTGAATATCAAGTTTATATTTTAAATGATTTCCCATGTGAGCCCAAGAAGACTTCAATAAACTCCCTCCATCCCCTGGACACAACATATTTTATTACCATGTTAAACCTTTTTTTTTTTTTTGGAGTTTTAGTCATAGTTTTAATCATAGTTTTTTTCTCTTTGCTTGTTTAGTTTTGTAATCTGTGTGAAAGGTGCTAAACAAATAAAGTTGAATTGATAAAGTGAATAATTGACTAACTCATGATTGTGACAACAGAAATATTTTCATTGTGATTTAAGGGTTTGTTTCATTTTTAAGGTTGGGGTTAAAATCTTGACAGAAAAAAGATTAAAGAAATAAACTACATTTAAAAAAGCAATTAAAGGAAAAAAGCATTTAATACAATAAAACTTTTAAAAAGAAAATTAAACATTAAATACAATTAAATTATATTAGACAAAATATTTAATTAGATAATTAAATAGAAGATACAAAGCATGTAATTATGAAATTAAACAAAAAAATTTAAACACATGAAACATTAAAGATGAAATATTTTAGATAATTAAACATTTAAAAAATACAATTAAACAAGAATATTACACATTTAGAAAAATATAAAACATTTAATTAGATTATTAAACCTTTAAAAGTCAAAACATTTAATTAAAAAATTTAATGTTTAATTAGAAAATTAAATCTTAAAGACAATAAAACTTTAAATAGGAATTAAACAGAAAATACAATGAAGCATTAAAAAAGAAAATTAAACATTAAAAGGTGGTAAAACATTTAAAAAGAAAAACCTGAAAGATTTAATCGAAAAATTAAACATTGGGAAAGAAAAGGAAATTTTTCACACAAGTCGATAAAACATTTGAAAAAGCAACAATTAAACATTAAAAAGACAAAACATTTCGAAATCAGATCAGACATTAGAACAGAATAAAAGGTGAAAAAAGAGCAAAACTAAACATTTAAGAAGAATCAAACTAAAGATAAAACCTTTGAAAGGGCACCAGTTAAACTTTAGAAGATCAAATTAAACAGAAGAAACAATAAAATGATCAAAAGAGCAAAAACAGATAAAGGTCTTGAAGCGTATTCTAGTCTGACATGAAAAATCAAGTTGTTTCTTCAAACATTTCCTCTTTCTATGTTCTTGGTTTGATTGTGGACAGATTTACTAAGAACTCATTTCAGAAAACTGATTTCCAGATAAAGTCTACTAGTAGTTGAAGGCATCGATCAAACTAATGTTACCTTCTGATCTCCACAAACTTTACTGTTCAGTGAAGAGAATCAAAGTTTGTTGAGGATTTCTAAAAAACCCACAGGTGAAGGTCTGAGAAGAACTCAGATGAATGGTCTAAATGTGAAATCAAGACTCATGGTCACAAGTTTTAAGGCTTCTGTTAACCAGAAAGTTCAAACTAACAGAGAAGTACTGAGAAACTTTTAAAACTTCAGTCCTCAGACTGTCTGAAGGTTCAAACTAACAGAGAACTACTCAGGAACTTAGAAGATATCAGTCCTTGGACTGTCTGAAAGTTCAATCTAACAGAGAACTACTGTGGGTCTTAGAAAATTTCAGTCCTCAGACTGTCTGAAGGTTCAAACTAACAGAGAACTACTCAGGAACTTAGAAGATATCAGTCCTTGGACTGTCTGAAAGTTCAATCTAACAGAGAACTACTGTGGGACTTAGAAAATTTCATCCCTCAGACTGTGTGAAAGCTCAGGTCCTGAGGACTCGGGAGGTGTGGAGGCTTTGGAAAGTCTTGGAACTGAGGGTTCCACCCTCCAGCACAAAGGCTGAAGTCCAACCTCCTGAGAAAAACGGTCAAGTCGAGACTCAAGTTAAAAAAAAACTCGAAAACGACAAAAAAATAGATGATAAATGCGCAAAAAAAAGAAGAATTAGTATCTGAGCGAGTAGCTCAGGAGGATAAGAAGAGGACTACCAAGCGGTAGGTCGCAGGTTCGAGACCCGCCACCGGCCTTTTTCTTTCTTTGTCTTTGTCAGGATTTTGAGAAAATTTAAGAAGTGTCTGGTCTTGAACCAGCGACCTGCAGCTCCATAGGCAAATCCTTAACTCACTGAGCTACAGATCAGATGAAAAGAAATGATTTCGTCGTCCCTTTGGCATCGTAGTTCCTCAAGCGACCACATGGGTGGAGCTGAGGCGGAGTCTGGGTGGAGTCAGGGCGGAGAGTAGGCGGGGAGGTGGGTGGCGGCCTCCCC
>NW_026559344.1:0-5001 GCF_022539595.1 Amphiprion ocellaris | reverse complement strand
ATAACCTGTACACCACACAGCTCCCCCCCCGAACACCCAGAAGGGAACATGGCACACAAAAACAAATCAGTCTCTCAACGGGGGCTTAATAGGCCTGCCGAAACGACTGCGCCGAACCACGGAGTCAGGGCGAGGAACCTGCAAAACAGAGTGGTCATCAGTGGAGCGCACAGGAACAGTATGGTTCCATCACAGGCGGGGAGACACAGTCAGCAGCAGGAGACAGAGCCAAAGGTCTGGTAGGAGGACGGCCACGACGGGGAACCTGACCGGGTAACACAGTCTCACCTGCTACAACAGTAGGCCGGCTTAAGGCGATCCACAGTTAACAACTCTTTACGCCCCCCCCATATCCAACAGAAAACCCTTGGCACCTCGATCAAGCACACGAAATGGACCATCATATGGAGGCTGGAGGGGGGAGCGGTGGGCATCGCGGCGTACAAAAACAAAATGAGCCGAATTGAGTGCCAAAGGCACAAATGACCGCGGAAAACAATGATGCATTGGACCAGGAGCCGAAGAGCCGCCGGACAAAAAACTGTCCATAGAGGAGCGGAAAACCGGAGCTGCTGATTCTGACAAAAACTCACCCGGAATACGAAGCGGCTGACCAAAAACTAACTCTGCAGAAGACGCATCGAGATCCTCCTTAGGGGCTGAACGCAACCCGAGAAGGACCCACGGCAAACGGTCCACCCAGCTGTCATCGACAAGGGAAGCACGCAGAGCCGCTTTAAGAGAACGGTGGAAACGTTCACATAGCCCATTAGCCTGAGGGTGGTACGCTGTTGTACGGTGAACTTGCACCCCTAGGGAGCGCGCCATCCCTGTCCAAAGCTCTGAAATGAACTGGGGGCCCCGGTCAGAAGTAATATCCGAAGGAACACCAAAACGGGCAACCCAGGCCGAGAGGAAAGCGCCAACCACATCCGCCTGATGCGGTGGATGAGAGGGGAACCACCTCAGGCCACCTTGTAGTACGATCCACCATAGTGAGCAAATGAGTAAAACCCCTCGAAGATGGGAGTGGGCCGACCAGATCCACGTGCACATGATCAAAACGCCTGGCAGGGATCGGAAACGGTTCAAGAGGAGCTTTAGTATGCCGATGCACCTTGGCACGCTGGCACGCAACACAAGAAGCTGCCCATCCCCTAACGTCTTTGCGCAAACCTGGCCAAACGAAACGGAAACTGACCAGCTTAACTGACGCGCGCACACCAGGATGTGAGAGAGAGTGCACGGAGTCAAATACCCGCCGCCTCCAACCTGCCGGAACTATGGGGCGAGGTCGACCCGTGGACACATCACACAGGAGAGTCGGACCACCTTCGTGCAACACTGTCTCTTCAAGCTTCAGCCCTGAACCCGTAGAGCGAAGGGCAAGGATATCCGCATCCTCGACCTGTTCCGCAGCCATAGCCTGAAAAATCTGTCCCGAGAAGCACAGGACAAACCAGCACGCGTGAAAGACAGTCAGCGACTGAATTGGATTTATCGGCAACGTGACGTATGTCAGTCGTGAACTCTGAAATAGCCGCAAGATGACGTTGCTGACGCGCTGACCAGGGATCAGTAACTTTAGACATCGCAAACGTCAGCGGCTTATGGTCCACGTAAGCGGTAAAAGAACGACCTTCCAACAAAAAGCGAAAATGCCGGGTAGCCAAAAACAGAGCCAACAACTCGCGGTCGAAAACGCTATACTTCCGCTCAGCAGTCCCGCAACTTACGGCTAAAGAACGCGAGAGGCTGCCACGTACCAGCCACGTGCTGCTCAACCACAGCCCCGACTGCCACATCAGAAGCATTCGTTGTCAGGGCAATACGTGCATCCGGATCAGGATGAGCAAGGAGAGCTGCCTCAGCTAAGGCAGACTTAGCCCCATCAAAAGCAACAATCCGCTCTGAAGTCCAGACAACAGGATCAGTAGCCTTCTTAGAACGCAAGCCATCATAAAGCGGCTGCATAAGATGGGCAGCGTGCGGAATGAACCTGTTGTAGAAGTTCACCATGCCCAAAAACTCTTGTAGAGACTTAACCACAGCCGGGCGGGGGAAATCTGTAACAGCCCGTACCTTGGCTGGCAATGGAACTGCGCCACTTGCTGAAATCCGATGACCCAGAAAATCGATCACCGGCAACCCAAACTGGCACTTTGCGGGGTTAACAATCAGGCCGTGGGCATCCAAGCGCCGGAAAACCTCTCTGAGGTGCGCGTGGTGCTCTTCCAGAGACGAGCTGGCCACTAAGATGTCGTCAAGATAGACGAACACGAACGACAAACCACGCAAAACCGAATCCATTAACCTCTGAAAGGTCTGCGCTGCCCCCTTGAGTCCAAACGGCATCCGGAGGAACTCAAACAGCCCAAATGGGGTGATCACTGCGGTCTTAGGCACATCATCTACGTGCACCGGAACCTGATGATACCCGCGCACCAAGTCCACTTTCGAGAACACGGACGCACCAGACAACCGAACCGAAAAATGGGAGGGATCGGGTAACGATCCGGAGTTGTCACGTTGTTTAAACGGCGAAAGTCACCGCATGGGCGCCAGGATCCATCAGCCTTAGGCACCATGTGAAGGGGAGAGGCCCAGGGGCTGTTAGAGCGCCGCACTATTCCTAACCTCTCCATAGTAGCAAACTCCTCCTTGGCGCAGGCCAATTTTCCCGCGTCAAGACGCCGTGCGCGCGCAAAAACCGGCGGACCGCTTGTAGGAATGAAGTGCTCCACTCCGTGTTTAGCAACCGCAGAGGAAAAAGCTGGTGTGGTTAGAGACGGAAATTCAGCAAGAAGGCTCTGAAAAACATCGCCGGACGTTGAAAAAGTTGCGTGCGGAACCGACCCAACACCCCCAGACTCGCAGGGAAAAGTAGCAAAAGTCACAGCGTCTATGAGTCTACGATTAGCAACATCAACCAACAAACAATGAGCACACAAAAAATCAGCACCAATAATTGGAACAGTCACAGAAGCAACTACAAAGTCCCACTCGAAATCACGCCCGTGGAAACAAACAGTTGTCCGTTTTGTACCAAAAGTGCCAATAGCAGAGCCGTTAGCTGCGCTTAGCTGTGGGCCGCAACCACCACGGGTCGCCATGTCGTGGCTCGTGGGGTGCAACAAACTCTTCTGAGAGCCAGAGTCGATCAGAAAACGACGTCCTGTCAGTGAGTCATTAATAAAGAGCAGCTCACCTCGGTCACCAGCGCCCACAGCCGCCACTGCGTTCCCAGAATAGTCAAAAGTACATGGCGGGACACAGCGCCTAGCTTTGACGCCAAACCTCCGGTGGTAGAAACAGAGGGGGCTCCCACGCCGAGTCCTCGCGCTGACAGCCGAAACCACCGCGGGGTCCGTTGGGGACATCTGCTGGGGATCCATCGTAGCACTTTGGACCATAACCCGTCTGGAAGCCAACAGGACACGGTCAGCCTCCTCTGCTAGGCCGCGGAAATCGCCAGCGGCTAGAAGCGGGGAGTTAGCCAAAGCAGCCCGAACTTCACGTGGGAGCTGCCGCAGAAAAATATGAGGAAAAAGGAAACCGCCTTCGTCTGAGCCCAGGAGCGAGAGCATGTCGTCCATAAGGTCCACCGCAGTACAGTCTCCCAAACCGGACAAGCTGAGGAGTTTATCCGCTCTCTCCGCGGAAGACAGACAGTATCTCCGCACCAGGAGCTGCTTGAGAGCGGCGTATTTCCCACTGTCAGGGGGGCTACGCAGCAGCGACATCACCCGGCGAGTGGACTGCTGATCCAGGGCAGCAACCACCAAGTAGTACCGGGAGTCATCCGCGTCTACACCACGAAGATGGAATAAAGCCTCAATGTGCTGGAACCATGAAGCCGGGTCGCTTTGCCAGAAGTCCGGAAGCTTCACTGCGGCGGTCGCGGTAGCGGACGAGGCCGGCTGGGAGAGTTGGAGGGAAGTCGAAGCCGAGTCCACGGCCGAGGTCGACGATGAAACACTCTCCGAAGACGGTTCAGTCATGTTCAACTCAGGGGTCACCAATGTGGCAGCAAGAAGTAGAACAAGCTAGTTGCAAGTAAGCCAACTTTATTCTTCTTAAGCCAGAGATAGACAGTATGAACCAAAACACATGTGCCTCTCCTAGGGTCTTGTCCCCTCCCCTAAACCCCCCGAACCTCTGGGTGAGAGACCCTGTATAACCTGTACACCACAACCTTCTGATCTCCACAAACTTTACTGTTCAGTGAAGAGAATCAAAGTTTGTTGAGGATTTCTAAAAAACCCACAGGTGAAGGTCTGAGAAGAACTCAGATGGATGGTCTAAATGTGAAATCAAGACTCATGGTCACAAGTTTTAAGGCTTCTGTTAACCAGAAAGTTCAAACTAACAGAGAAGTACTGAGAAACTTTTAAAATTTCAGTCCTCAGACTGTCTGAAGGTTCAAACTAACAGAGAACTACTCAAGAACTTTTAGGATTTCAGTCCTCAGACTGTCTGAAGGTTCAAACTAACAGAGAACTACTCAGGAACTTAGAAGATATCAGTCCTTGGACTGTCTGAAGGTTCAAACTAACAGAGAACTACTCAGGAACTTAGAAGATTTCAGTCCTTGGACTGTCTGAAAGTTCAATCTAACAGAGAACTACTGTGGGACTTAGAAAATTTCAGCCCTCAGACTGTGTGAAAGCTCAGGTCCTGAGGACTCGGGAGGTGTGGAGGCTTTGGAAAGTCTTGGAACTGAGGGTTCAACCCTCCAGCACAAAGGCTGAAGTCCAGCCTCCTGAGAAAAATGGTCACGTCGAGACTCGAGTTAAAAAAAAACTTGAAGACGACAAAAAATAGATGATAAATGCACAAAAAAAATAAGAATTAGTATCTGAGCAAGTAGCTCAGGGGGATAAGAAGAAGGACTACCAAGTGGAAGGTCGCAGGTTCAAGACCCACCACTGGCAATTTTCTTTCTTTGTCTTTGTCAGGATTTTGAGAAAACTTTAAGAAGTGTCTGGTCTTGAACCAGCG
>NW_026559343.1:0-32759 GCF_022539595.1 Amphiprion ocellaris | reverse complement strand
GCAAAGTAAGAGAGTATATCAGTGTTAATGGTTGGGAGATCAGGATATTGAAAGCCGACCCCATTAAACTGGAGAAACCTCAGAGCACACTAAACCGTGACAGTGTGAGTGTTGTGAGCCTGTGAGCATCATATGACAGCAGTCTGGTATGTATGTAGGCATGAATATGTGTGTGTAAATACTTTATAAATAGCTCTACTGACACAGTTACAGGCACAGTATGTTCGAACGGGTGACATGTGTATCTATTACCACACGATTATCCATGTGCAGGCATGTGTGTCTTCATGTGACAGGCATCTACCTCATCGCAGGCGGTGCAGCGCGGCTTCAGCCTCTCGGCGTGGTGTCGGCCGCAGTAGATCTTTCCATCCTGGTAGAAGTAGATGAGATCCACCAGGAGCTCGTTGCACATGCTGCAAACAAAGCATGCAGGGTGCCAACACACACCGTGGCCCGCCCGGGAGGCAAACACAGCGATATCACCGCCATTTATCTGGCCTCCGCACTAAAAACACACAGAAGAAATTTTTTAGAAACAGGTTGTTGTTGTGCATTTTTTAAGTATCTCACATTTGAACTTCCACTATTGATCTTAAAATTCTCAACTCAGGCGTATTAGAGCCATTATCAAACACCAATCCAATGCGAGCACTCCTTTTTCCTTTTTCAATTTAAGACCTCTGAGCCTCACAGTCTGGACCTGATTGGAACCCCTTCTTTGATGCGATGATGTAATAATCTACACAAAAATGCTTTTAAAGCTGCAGCGTGCAAACAGTTTGAAAGGGGAAAAAAGACAGAAATTATTAATAATACAATTTTGTTAGCTTCACAAAATTCACTGAAATTGTTTCTCCCCATTTTGAACGATTAAACAACAAACGTTAAAGAGCCTATATGATGAAAATTGACTGGTTTATAATTTTATCTTTAGCAGCTATTGGTATATGTCTACAGGCTTTAATAACAAAAGTAATGATTTTTGTCATACTCTATTTTGCAGCTGAACCTTCTGTTTGTTTTAGCTCCTGTCTTTTTAAAGCCTCCCTCCTGAAAAACCTTGGCTGGCCTGACAAAAGCAAGGTAATGTTGGTTACATACCGTAACTTCAGATCTACGAGTACAGGCAGAAAGACGTAGCCAAAGCAGGAGAGGCTCTAACAAGGACATAACGGACTGTGAGGAAGGTGCTCATTTTTGTTTGAGGTTCAAACTAGCTGCTTGGCAGGTACTGTGGAAATGTAGAACATAATGACACAGATAAGTGACAGCAGTGTCCTCTTTGAGAGAGAATAACTCCCTTAAATGTGGAATTTGGTCTCATAGACCAAGAAAGTTTACAGACCTTTTACAAGCACAAAAAAGCTACAGCACATTTAAAGGGAAAACCCAAAAAAGCTGCTCTCTCTCATGCAGCTTTTTAAAGTCTCCCAGAGTGTTATCAGTGTTATCTTTTACATGTTCACTTTATAGGCTCAAATTTATGAAAGCACGAAACCCTGAAAATCTTTGTAAGAGCAAAACAATCTTCTTTGGAAATGGATAGATAGTTTGGTGTCTTGATCCCTGGCATTGTATCACTGATTTTCAGACTGCAACGTAATTCCTGTTACAACAAGTTGTTGTGGGCAGGACAGGAAGCAGTGTAATCCAGTGGGCTGTCATTAATGGAGACAAAACTGCACTGTAATTTGCTAAAAATTACAGAGAGGTAGATTTGTTGGAAAATTTGTGCTGACTTTGTTTGCTGGATCAGTAGGTCACAGTCATTAAAAAAAGTAGTAGATAATAGCTGCTACAAACTACAGATCACTTCATCTGACCAATATTTTCTTGATTATCTAGATTATTTGGTCTGAAAAATGTCACAGTTTCCAAAAGTCCAAGGTAATGTCTAAGAATTGTTCAACAGTCCAAAGCTCAACAAGATTTAGTGCTTTTTTTTCCAAGAAATAAGAGTTTTCCAAGAAGATAAAGTGCTGCTTTTATGGGATCTTTGATAACATCAATACCAGCGCTGACACTTATTTAGTGCGCCGTGCGGTGCATTTCTGTCTTTAACACAATTTTGCGTGAAAGCTAGACTAAACTAAGAGCATGAGAATGTGTTTATATATGTGGCTGAGTAGGACATGCAAAGGGAACGTTGTGTGGCTGATGGAGGACATTGGAGGGGCAAATGGGAGGGTAAAAACTGAGATATATGGAAGGATAAAAAGGAAAGTGAGACAGGCATGGAGGTGTAAAGGTAGACAAGCTGGAAAGATAAACGAGAGGGAGTGCAGCGGAGACGGGGGAAAGGTCAGGTAGGCAGAGTGGATTTAGAGGGGTGGGAAGGTGGAGACGGAGGTAGAGTTACAATCAGGTTATCTGACTGGCACAAAGCCTACCGCTGCAAGGAGGCCGAAGGAGGGGGTGGGGAATTCAATCAATACACACTCTCCCAACAATCTGCTCTCTCGAGTGTGTGTGTTTGTGTGTGTGTGCGTCTGCTAACTGGATGAGAAACACAAGCTGTAAAGCAGCTATACACCCGGGGCACCAACACAACAGAGACTAACTGCACTTCGGTTGTGCGTGCAGTAACAAATGGCTAGCGGATGCTGAAGTGTGCAGGTTTGTTGTTAAAAGGACACTCTATAGTCCCATAAGGCCACTACAAGCACACATGTAGGCAATGCTTTAAATATTTTATGAAACACCGCGTTCTCCTGTGAAACATTTCAGGAAGATTTAGAGCAGTTTTAACTATTAGTTCCCTGACGTAATGTGTCATGCTAAAGTTTAAATCAAACAAATACTGTTGTTGGTAGCTGGCGTGGCCGAGAGAAAAATGAGACAACATTCGCACATACGCCTCTTCAAAGATCCTCTGAAGAGCAAGACATCGAGGCGAGATTGACAAGGTCACAACATTGTTAGAAAAGCAGATGACAGTTACATCTCTGCCCTTTTATATGTCACTGCAGAGCACCTCTCATTCATCATAACAAATACCTGAAATGCCAGCAGGCTGTTAAGTGTGTCTGTCACATGATTCATTGCTTTCATTCCACACGGCCACACGAAGCACCTTTGATCTTGTCATACGTGATTTACTTTTCTTACGTTACAGTCATGACATTTAGAGGTAACATGATAAGACGGTGCAAAAATAATGTTTTTGATATTTTTGTCAGCTACCTGTTCGCAGATCGCTCCCGTCATCGTCACGGGGAACGGACGGACATTGCCGCGACCCAGATTTTCCCGTTTCCGCTGGTTGCTGAAGAGCTTCAGTTCTCGCTTCTCTTCATCGTCCAGACTGTTACAGTAGCGCACCTGCACACAAATACATTTTTTAAGTTTGACCTGTTATGCAGGTACATAGTTTAACGTAGTCATCTGAAAAGACTAAGATAAAGATGCAAGAAGTCACTTTTCTATCATTATTCTATCAAAGAAGTTCTATTTTTGGTGCAGGAATAAAAAGCAAAAGAAGAAACAACCTGACAATGAACCAACGAATTACAAAGTGTGATGATATCCATTATGATAACCTGTATCAAGACCTCTGAGGTAACAGTCCACATCTCAGCACATCGGATATTATGCTCATTTGCACAACTGGAATAACAACTGACCAATCAGATTAGGAGGCAAAAAGGGTGCTAAAGGTTGCCAATCTTCTCAGAGACTGTGCCAAGTCTTAATGGCAAAACTAATATCATAAGATTAATTACCTGTTGTAAAGATTTATTAATGTAACTCACTTTAATAGGCAGCTACAAACACTTCAATATCTCACTGTCGTCGATTAAAAAGACAGACTCCATTTTTCCTGTGTCCGTCTCCTCCCTGCTCCCCTCTTATCGCTGCATTGCCCCGAAGGAGGGGAGGGAAGGAGGGAGGAAGCAGTAGATGGATGGATTGAGGTGGTGGGGGAGGGCGTCAGTTCGGACTCTCACCTCATTGTCGTGGGGCGGGAGCTGATGGAGCAGCTGTTTGATGCGGTATTTCTCTCCTGGGCTGTTCACATAGGGCACCTTGTCCTCGGGCAGAGAGCTGTAGTACTGATGAACCTGAGGACGAGACGGACGCAGGTGAGAGGTGGAGGAGGATGGAGAACCACAGCACGTATGCAACATGTAAACTAGCTGACAAACAGAACATACACGAATTCTGAAGACAGTGTTAGTTTCATCACCAACTAAAATCTTCATTAGAATTCTCGATCTTCTCTTCCAGTGCTTTTTTCTACTGTACAACAACCAAAAGCCCTTACAGGATTTAATTTCTTGTAAAAGACAGAAAAAAAAACTACAAATTCTGAAGTTTGAGCTGCTTTTTGTTCAATAAATCACTCTAAACGATTATATTATTGTTAAAATGTTGTTGATTAATCATATCAGCACTAAAATGTACAACTGTGCTAAGATGAATTATCGAGATCTACAGCTGGGGGTCACCAATACACACAAACACACACAGACACACACACACAGTTAAAATCACTGTGATTTATGGCCCACCAGTGGAGACTTAATGGAACCTCACCTCTCCATCTCTGCACATTGACATGGGAATGCATTACTGACCTGCCGAACATGCGCACACTCACACACTCACGCACACATTAACACATGAACAAAGCAGTGATTAACACATATGCATGCAGCAGTGGACGTGCACGTGAATGCATGCAGCGGCAGGATTAATGCTAATCTGGACGTTCCAAATGACTCTGACATTCTTTACATTACCAAGACAGACAATGAGTGTCATCTCCTCGTTATTTATTGCAGTCTGTTTTATTACACTGTAACAGGGGGTCGGGGTATAACAGAGGTCAGCGGTTATATATGAATGTCACTGGAGGGGGTGGAGCAAACCAAGAAAGCCACAGAGTTTTAAAGGAAGATTTGAGGACAGAGGTCAAAAAGGGAGAGGGAAGAAATGAATGAAAATATTTAAGAGACGCAGACAGAGTGAAAGTAGTAGAAAGAACAAGACTGTCTTTGATTAAATGAAACACAACAATAGCAGAGCAGAGCACACATCGAGGACTTCAAGAGAGACAACATCCATGATCGATACTTGCTGACTAGGTCGTGTCTCTCTTAATGACCTAGTGGTCTGCTGAATGGATTTAGCGACTAGAAGCCATCAGCTTTGTCCTTGGCAATAGCACAGAGTCTGTCACAAAAACAGATTAACCTGAATAATGCCAACATGCATCCGTGAGTGTAAAAATCAAGTACTTCTGTAAAAAACTCTACATGGCTTGATAGTCCTGAAGCTGTGGCGTCACATTCGGCATCAAAGGCGGCCTGCAGGTCTTTAAAGTAGCCCTATACAAGCATGTTTGTTGTTGAGATGAATTTATAGCAGGAGTTGCTTGTTGTAAGTGTAACCTAATTCCTTCTGCTCTGCTTTTGTTGGCTTCCACTGGGGTTGGCAAGGGACACGGGATCTGTGTCCAACAGCACAAGTCAGGACGGACGCCTGGGGTGGGGTGGAATCTCAGGATGGTCCATGAAAGCCCGACTGTGGCCGAGCACTGGTAAAACATACATTGCATAAACACACACGGAAACACACACACACATATCCTGATGCACACTGCTAATGATAAATCACGAAACATGCTTCCAACAACAACAGGGTTACAATCTGGAGGTGAAAGGCACACTGCCCCAAGGAAAAGATCTAAAGACAGACACACACACACACACACTCATACGTATGCATACACATTACCCACACAGATTTCAACGAGACCCAGGAGAAGCAGCTTGTGATAATAACTGTAATCGAAAGCAGACGAAACTAAAGACAGGGCAGAATTTCAAACTGTACTGGAGGGAGTGTTTTTAAAAGCTAAAGCAAAGGGTAGGACTTTGCAAATGAGTGACAAGAGAGATCGCTTCTCACAGCTGGTTTCTATTGCTGTTAATGGCCAGACAGGCAGAAGGAAAGACAGGACCAGGCACCAGTTCTAACATTCGCTCAACAAGCCACTTTGCAGCGGTTAGGGGACACAGATTTTATACTGTAGAGAAAACATTGGCAGTTACAGTCAAAAATGGTGGCAAAGAAGATGTTTTCATAGTGAAGAGAGAGGATTTGAAATGTGTTTTCGTTCTTTGTCCTGCTCTTCTCATATCTTTCCTGAGAAATGTGAATATCCAAGGCTCAGCACTGTGGTCAGCACAGTTACCAGTTAGCATTCTAACATTTGCTAATTGACAATAAACATAAAGACAATCTGAGGTTAACCCTCCGGACTGCAAAATCCGGCAGTGGGTTTGTAAGACTTTTTTTTTTTTTTTTTTTTTTAAATCAGCAAAATTACACCACTTTCCAATAATCATTGAACTAATCATGTTTTATGTGCTGCTCCGTCTTGAAACTATACAAAAAATAATTTATCCTAATTACTTTATTCTAAATGTGTTATTTAAAATTTTGCCAAAAATAAGCCATTTGCTCTAATCAAAGTGTTCAAACACCAAATAATTTGGATTCCTCGGTGCAACCGTGAAGCCTTTAAGGACTAATAATTATAACAATAATAATAATAATACATTTTATTTGTAAGCGCCTTTCTTGACACCCAAGGTCACTTTACAAAAAAACCCAAACAAATACAGCAGAATAGATAAAAACATACAAAAGGATTAAAAAAAAAAAAAACATACAGAGATAAAAAAAAAAAAAAACATACATAAACTGCAACTGTTGCTCACTCCGCTGTGAGCAACAGTTATGCTATAAAAATTAAGTTACTTTTGAGCGTAACTGGGCTGGAGTGTAGGCTGTGTTGACACAGGGCAGATGAGACAAATATGGAAACAAATTAAAAATGTAGTATGTAGTGCTATTTAAAAGTAGTATGTAGAGTCCCATTTTTTCCAGAACTGGTAACACCTGTGGGCACCTGGGAAAATGTTGTACATGTTGATTTCAGGCATCTCAAATGTTGCTAAATAAACAATGAGAAATGTAACTTGAAGGAATTTTAACTTTGTTATACTGCAAAAAGACATACTTGGGCTATCTCAACTGCTTGCCATGGTTGTGCTGATTTCCATAGAGGTGCAGGACTTTATATTGCAGTAAAAAAATGTAGTAAAAATGTGACAGCAGCAAAAAACACACAAAAACTGCTTCCAGTTCAGAAGGTTAATGGAACTGTCATCAGCTTTGAAGATATTTGGTCATAATATGACCTTAGGGTGACACTAGATGAAATGTTAAGAAATCTTAATGATCCATCCTGAGGGGAACATAACTATAATACTTTTTTTTGGCAATCCATCCAGTAGTTTTTAAAATATTTCACCAAAAATCAAAAATGTCTGCCACACGGTGCTGCTAAAAGGAGAGCAGGGAAACTCTTAAGTCAGAAAGTTTCATCCTCTGGAGAACATGCATTTTTATACATTTTCTGTCTAGGTCAAAGTCAGACACAAAGTCAGACCATCCAACTGACATTTCCATCTACTGAACCATCACTTATCTCTTATTCACAGCTGCTGGCCATCATCAGGCCAGAATCTGACAGTTTTATTGTCCTTGATCTGAGATTGAAATGGGCGCGATTGTCCTCGGGTCCATTTTGGAATGGGTCGAACTGACCTCAGCTCTCTTTCAGACTGCCTCTTTGTAGCTTGAAAGTTAATTATCCACTTCAGAACAGTGGGTACATTTCAGAACCTGGAAAGTCCTCTAGTTTGCATGGACAACCTTGAACTGCGTTTCTACTCAAATATCCCACATGTAAGTGGCTTGAAAAGGCATACCACATGTTTGACTGCAAATAAAAATCTGATTCTTGTAGATGCTGAACAGAGTCTGCAGATTAGACTGGAGCTCTGGCTACGTGGTGGTAAACAAAAGAAATCCCCACTTACAGGTGAATGCTGGGTGACATTGTTGGCCTTAAAAAAAAACAACTTGGCAAAATCCAAGACTTTTATCTGAAAGGATGAAGAGGAGAGAGCAAGAGGACTAGTGGGGTAGAAAATATTGGCACACCCTCCCTTTCACTGCAGCTCAATAACATGTCCAGCACACTCAGTAAAGGCTCCATTTGGCCATAAAGATTTGTTTACTGAGTCTGCATTTCAGCAATATGTTGATGGAGACAGATACCTGAACATTGTGTTTTGTAGACAGAAACAGTCACTATTAAGTGTTTAGTTATCCCTCATAACCCCACAGATATGCTTGACTGAATGCCACAGACCTGCTCAGAAATCTCTTGTTACAGAGTGGTGACTTTACACCACTGCAGGTTAAAAAGCAAAGCGATAGAGAGCACCGGTTCCCTGTAGGGAAATCTAAACCTACTGTTTAGATCCTGGAGCTTTAGCTTTAGCCTTGTGTTTACATCCGCTCCCCTGTGAAAGGTCACACAACGGGTTTCCACAGCCTGAATATCTTGCAACGTCACGCTGAGTACAGAAATTGCTACAACTTGGGACACATTTCATGTTCAGTTGGCTATTACAAACACAATATTAAATCAATTTAAACTTTGAATTTAACATTTTTTTGTGTGTTTCTGGTTTTTAAATCTCCCAAGAAAGCAACAAATCCTGTTCAGTGTTGTGCTCTTGCCATTCAACCAAACCCATTTCTCATTGTTGCCGAACTGTTCCTGAGGTCATATTGCCACTAGACTAGAACCTAATTGACTTCAGGTTATAAGCGTGACCCTGGAGACGGATGAAAAATAGCTGCTCTCAGTCCTTCGAGGTGAAACCAAGGGACTGTGCCAACAACGTATTGACCAGCTCATTGCTCTCCAGCTCATCAACAATATGAAACCGGCTCCCATAAAGACTTCTACTGTCCTATAAAACTGGAAACACCTCCCACATGTGCACACCTACGGTTCAGCAGTGTGCAGTAAAAAGAGGATTTTCTTGCATGGGGCCATTTAATGCGTTTCTATATTCGGCACGCTCAGCTTAGCGGTAGTGAGGGCGATGAAACCTCCTGTAAACATGTTTGCAGGCAGAATGAATTGGAGATTAATTTGACTGCTGCAGCCACATAATCCTTGTTATCCATTAGCCTGCTGAAGGCGCAGTCAGCATAACAGATATGCTATGACATGGTGACATGCAGGTCTAAGTGAGCAGGTACAAAGTATAGGCATGATGTGTAACAAAATACACAGTGGAGTGTTAGGAATTTTTATTAGGCTTACACCATAATGTACTCTGACTATATTACATTTTATAACTAAAACTTGCCTGTGCGTATCTCTGGAATCTTCTCCCCACCTGTCTGGCTTTTCACCCACACTGAGATAATGTGATACAGCAACAGTCTTTTCAAGGACTTGTATATGTATAAATTTGAAATTGCTGATCTGACATTGAAGTGTGTATGGGGAAATCTGAGCTTTTGGAGTGGGATTGTAATGTGATCACTGGACTCTCATTGTCATCTGATCCATTTTTAAGTGTTCCAACTTGTTAAAGCATTCTTCTCTAACACCTGCTTTGGAAACAGCAAATAATACTTTGAAACTAGAGGAAAGACACTTTCTGAGGTTGCCACAAAGGATCGCACTTTCGATACACTAACTGCATCATCAGATTTACTCATATCACAATGAATGAGTAAAAGGATAGGGTCACTACACAACTGAGCACAACAGGCGACAAAAAAAGTGATGAAACAATGTCTAACAACCATTGCAAGACTAAACTGTATGGTAAGGACACTGTACTTGACACGTCTTTGACATTTTGGTTCAAGCGCTAATGTGATGAGATTAGAATAAGAGAAAAAATTTCGATACCTGTTCAGGTTTGAGTCCTGGTGGTACCCAGGCGTACTCCTCCAGGGCACACCCTGAGTCATCATCGGACGTCGAATTCCTCTGGAAGTCGTACATCAGCTTGGTGACCGTCTTCTCCATCTCTACAGGCATGGCTGTTACTGCATGCTCCTCACGGCGACACTTACAGTGCACACAGATCTTCCTGCCGAGGACAAACACAGATGAAGAATTTGCCAAGTCAATGGCGTATATCCACAACAAAATGTGAGTCTCGGATTAGAAATGAAAGCTCATCAACCTTATAAATTTTGCTCTCTGAAAAGTGTGATTTGTGGTTTGACAAAAACTTCTGTACAGCTCAATTCACAATGTCTGAGAATACAACACAATCAGGGTGAAAACAAGCACTCAGCTTAATAAATCACTATGCAAACAGAACTACTTTTGGACAGAATTTCAACAGAAACAAGACGCCATGCTGGAGTTGCTGTTCGGAGCTCTGAAGAGTGCCATTAATCACAAAAAAAAAAAAAAAAAAAAAAAAAAGACCCAAATTGTTTCTCTCAAAGGTAACTCCAGAAAAAGAAACTCCATCATCCAAACTACATGGCTGTAGGCACAGTGAAGCCTCCCCATGGTGAAACCCTTTTCTTCTGTGCATGTTTGCAGACCCTGCCAACGATTGAAAGGTCAAGGCTTCCCACTGCAGCTCTCACGTTGAAATGCGGGTGCCACAAATGCACTGCTGAACAATGCTCTGGGGTATATGAAGACATAATTACTAACAGACTAGGAGAATTAGCAGAATAAAGGCAGTGACAGTGATGAAAAACAGCACTGTACAAAAATACCAACACAAGGCACTACCCTGTGTACAAGGTTAGCTAGAAACACTGGAAAATGCTTTGCCAGGATACCATTCCACTCTCATTTGCCAAAACAACTCACCCACCTGTGAAATGCAGAAGTAACCATGTGTGAATTTCCACAGAAAGGAAGGTTGGGAGCGTTTGACACTGACACTCCACCTCCTTGCTGCTCTTTCATCTCCAAACACATCCAAAGAGAAATACGCCAGACTGTGTTAGTAGATGTCTCAGGAAAGAAGAACAAGATGTGGGTTACACAGCTGAGTTCATGGATTAAAATAAAAATATAGGCCACCCTTACCAGATCTGTATTCTGATGCACAACCCACACATACGGATCCCTGTGTCCTTGACGACGCTAAACCCTGCAAGTGGAAACTGGGTGGCCAGAAGGTCACTTCCCACTAACCCTTGATGCCCCTCAGGCAGCCAAAACAGGGAGACAATCCCATTACCTTCCCAGATGGATGCCGGCTTGTCTGACAGCCCTACAGAGGAGCTTAAGGACACTCAGGACACTGTTTGACAGACTGACGCTTTGGTTGGCTGAGGATCTGTCTGGTACTGTGCTGTGCTACATAGTGAGTAGTTATTTTCCTGTTGAGTACATATTTCTTGCAGACATGTTTTTTTTTTTTAACATTACTGTACTCGTTTAGACTCTCAATGCTAGAATGACTTGCACGCACTCAAGTCTCATTGGCATTTTGGTTGTGTATATGCACCACACATTGGCTCTCAGTGGATATTTCCATAAAGTTCAGCCTTGCTCAACTTTCCCCTGGAGTACAGCTGGGCATTTTTGATTCTGTCCAGCTCATCGGGAGGGCATAGGACTGTGAAATCATGTCTCATTCACAATGAATAACAGTTGGCCCCGTCTCAGCTTTTTGAATGTGTGAACTGCCTGTTAGTGTAACGTACATGGAGTGCAGACATTACCATATGGAGGCCTGGCCAAGTCTCATCTTGTTTTGTATTCAGAAGAGCGCTTCTTGTCTGAAGGACTGAGCTAACAAAAGCACTTCTGTCTATTTGACTTAACACTGATGGATTATGATGACAGAATGGACACTGGAAGTACAGCTTGAGTTAGTACAAGTAAAACATCCCCTGACATGCCACAACTAGTCATATGAAACATAATCCTTAAAAAGAAAACATACAAATATATAGGTCAAGGTGGATCATTTCTCAGTCAGCACCTGAGATTCTTTACCATCCGGCAGAAGCCAAGAAGGCTATTACTGTCAACTCCAGCTTTCAACACCACCCTGTGCAGAAAAGCAGACCTCTGCAACTCCTGCCGTCATTGTGGAAGGGCAACTCGCAGACTTCACAAACCGACTCCATAAATATTAACAAAATACACAACGCGGCCAGATAACACTGCCATGAATATTGCAGCACGGGCAGATAAAGTCGTCAAAGCGCTGTCAAAGCAGGCGGACTGCAAGAAGGGTGTTTTGCAAATCCCAGTCCCAGTGGCATGATGCTATAGCCAGGGGCAACACAGCTTGCCTCATTACGGCCCAGCACCTTCACCATCATTACTAATTTAAAGCTGATTTTCTGGATGGCAGACACACCAACACTGCATGCATCTACAACAACACATACTCCCTGTGAGGCTGGTGATTCAAAATGCAAGACAGATGCCCCACATGTGGAGATACAGAGGATTAAGAATGTATGAATACTTCTACTCTTCTGACATGTTGCCAGGTAGTGAGAAGTTTCTGCCCCGAAGATAAGAGTTTAGAAATGGCCAGAAGGACCTGAATGGACCTTACACCACATTCTGTCCCATCAAAAACATCCCTGTGCCAACACCTCAGCTATGACAGTTTGTGGAGTTCAACTGAGAGGCACAGAAGCTCATGACCTTTAGAGAAACATACCTTTCTGACCAACTCTCTCAGTCCGTATGTGTGATCATGACTCTCCTTCAGTGATTTATCTTGCCATCACCATGATTATCCCACATCAGCGCTAGCAGAGACACTGTAGACCTAGAGGACCTGTCGCTCCTTCCTTCCCCTTCTATCCTTGTGATTTACAACTTGTTTCATGAACATGCCTGGGATTTCCCCTCCAATGAAACTCAATCCCTGAGCTCCTCCTTACAAGCTACATGATTTCAATTAGATCAGATTTAGGGACTGCAGTAATACAAGTCAAGTACATCACTGACGCCTCATAAATGACTCAGGGGTAAAGAGGCTTGTTTTCCCTTTTAAATGAGACCGGCCTTTTTTGTCCCTTGGGAGATGTAAATGCTGATCTATCATTGGTCACTTGGAGTGTGATGTTTGCTTAAGACCTGGGGGGTATGTTGTTGGATAGCAAGCACTGTGACCATGATGTCAGTGGACAATGATTCACTGTTTCGAGTTAATTATCATCATTCTGCTCTCCAAGATTGTCTCTGTAACCCAGGCAATGGGTGTTTTTAATACGTAACTAGGGTCTGATGGGCCCCTGGGACAGTTGCATGGAGTTGGTTCAGTTGTTGAAGTTTAACGCAGGAGGATCTTTAGCAGACACGGTGCCCAGGCTGCATCAAAACTAAGATCACAACAACTTATCCAAGTTAATGTGCTTCGAGAATTTGCTTTAGAAAGAAAAAAAAGCATCTAATCTTAATTTCAAGTTCTTTTCTGGTCATTTATTAAAAATCTAAAAACTCATCTCTTTTTAAGAGGTTTTAGCCATGAATATAATCTTTTTTTGTCTTAAAATGGTTTAGATGCAACTCCACTCATTGCTTCATCCAGAATGCGTTCGTTGCAGCTCAACCACACCAGCTCACCTACTACTCTGCTCCAACACAGCAAAACTACTCTGTACTACACATTGGAAAATTGGAGATTTTTAGCCACACGCGTTCAAACTGGAATCCCAATCTGAAGAAGAAAAATGACACAGAAAGCTCCGTCCTGCAAGATGACATCATTGATTCTTCAGATTTGTTGTGTATGAAACACCAGAAGTCTGAATCTATGTTTTTCAGACTGTGATCGCTGCACAGGTGCTGCCTGCTTATTTCATCATGATATGTCTTAAGTATATAAAAAGCACCATACAAAGGAGGAAAAAAGTAGTAGTTTCACCAGAGGGGGTCTTTAAAGAGAACACTTGAAAGGATTTACCCAAACTTTGGAAAAACCATCAGATTCAAACGTATCCAAGAGCCAGGCGACATGCAGAAGCACAAGTCTCATTCTGCTCTCATTCCTGAGCAGCTCCCAAAACCACTGTAGCTTTTCCATAGCATCACTCTAGATGGTCTGATTAAAATCTCATCTTTAAATGGCAGCTCTACACAAAAGAAAGCTTGGAGGAGAAGAGAGAAGAGCACAGAGGAGAGAACAGCTGGGTGCAGGAGGCAGCCAAGTCTCTTCTTTTTTCTCCTTTCTGCCTCTACTTTTGTTTTCTTTGGTAGAAGTCGGGGGAAGAGGACAAACTCTTTTCACTTTAACTGTCTTTTGTTTAACAGATACAACATATCCATTCAGAGTTTTAAGGTGCTCACCAATACATAGCCCTGCTCTCACAAATGACCAATATACACACAAACAAAGCCTTTGTCCCTATGAGCTGCATGTTGACTTCAGAGCCATTAAGAGTTAATCAAAGATAAACATGACAGAGGTGTTTCTGACAAGAATCAGGCTTGACAAAGACATTTTCCATTAGGGGCCAATTAGCCAGGACCTGATGCAATGTGTTGCTGAGTACAGAGATTAGGCCTGCAACCACCTGTCATAACCAATTATAGATATCCAAAGTCCTGCCCTCTTCCAACCAGCCTCTGGTTAATACTCTAATGGACAACAGCATATAGGTACCTTTCAATTTCAGCAAAGAGGACACAACTAATTTCACTCACCAAGTTAACTTTATTAGGCGCAAAGCGTACTCAACAGCCAGTGGAAATGTCTGCATAATGTCTTTTATGGCTCAGAACAGAGCTTTCCAAAGTTTGAAAACATAAACTTGATGACACTGTCTTGGGATCTCATGCTACATTTAATGTACCTCTAAATTACGTCAGTTTTGACTTCAACGCATTCAGTGTACAAAGTAGGGGAAAAAACATGACTGTGTTCAAGTTGTCTTTGTTTCTTTTCTATGAACACTCATCAACAGACCCATAGCTCACTTAACTGACTAAGTAGGGAAGGTACATTTACTTCATATTTACTGTATATTTGGATATTTTGAGAAACTAAAATTCAGACGTGCAGGCTGAGAAACTTCAGGAAATCTGGCTTCTGGTGGCATTTTCTTTGATTTTTCCTTTTTTGTCAGATATTGATAATTGCCAATTGCAATTGAATGCTGCATTATGAAAGATGCTTTTCAGTTTCATTGTGGGAACTGTAGGCCAGTGTTCTTATGTAAGACCCACACTAAAGAATGAAAGTTTTAATTTTTCAATGCCTGATGATTCAGTTTTGATTGTTATATTGTCAAGATGTCACTTGGGGACACAACTTTATGGAAGTATCATACAACACTGTTTGTCCAATATGGCAGCCACTGAATGAGAGAAAACCATGTTTCATGCATAATACTGGGTTCATACAATAGGAGTTTTGGGCTGACGTAATGCTGTTTACCCGTTTCGACAGTTTGAAGAGAAATCGGGTCAGGACCTTGGCTTGAGCCGATGTTTCCCAGATCCCAGATCATTTGGTCATGTGAGGTGTTTGCAGATCCAGTCTTAGACCTACTGAACTGTGGGACTTTGAACTCCAACCTGTAGTATCTGATGAGTGTAGACAGGTAATACACATTCAAGCACATACTTAACGGTCCTAGCATTCTTATTTTTTAATTGGAAATGCACAAGACACTGAGATTTTTTCCTTCTTGCCACAGAGATAATTCAAAATGTCATTCTCTCTCTTAAGGTACAGTATTTGTGTGGGATGGGAGAAAGATTTATGTAACATCAGGCTGGGACACTTTTCAGCCACACTATACATGAGACCGGATCACATTACGTATTCACTGTAAGTTGACTTGATCCTTAAAGTGACACTAGTTTGGGTGGGATGGGAGGTCATGGAAGGGGCAGACTTCCAAAA
Source organism: Amphiprion ocellaris (assembly GCF_022539595.1). Classification (NCBI taxonomy): domain Eukaryota; kingdom Metazoa; phylum Chordata; class Actinopteri; family Pomacentridae; genus Amphiprion; species Amphiprion ocellaris. The sequence continues at coordinate 17,010 of NW_026559343.1, read as the reverse complement.
CAACCTCAACACAGACTTCCAGCCATACTCAGACACTGCAGCAACCTGGTGACAGCTCATTAGTAAATCTGTGAGCCTTTGGTCTGCTGTGCTCAGATAGAATTTTGGAGAAAATATCAGCATTTCTGCCACTCCTTCTAAGAATGCTGCAGTAATATTATGTTGACTTTTCTTTCAAAGTGTCAGTGGGGAAAAACGCAGTAACCAATAAGGATCAGAATTTTTCCAGAGGCAGTTGTGGATGTCAGAAATAATGTTGGTCTGGCGTTAAGGCTTCTGTCAGTTTGGTTAATGTTTGGATTGCTCAGACTTGAGAAACCCAGTGATTCCGCAGCCAGCTGCTAAAACCACCACATTATTCATTATTTGTCTGTCAGCCCATTCATGTGCTAATCTTGTGGCCCTTTTCAGTGCTAAAAAGTATGTAATAAGTAAACCATCCTAAAGGGTCAATTAGCCTGTATCAGACTTTTCCTTAAAGCAACTGCTATGGAGTTGTGATCACTTCTTTCCAATGCAGTCTGCAGCAAAATCCAGAAAATAATTAAAGCAGTTTAACTAAGACGATTCAAATAATGGCAAGACAATAATAACAAATTGGAGGGACATCCAGGAAAAAAAATAGGCTCAATTTACCTATTTAGTTACCATGGAGTAGACGATCCATATGGCACAGACGCACACGGTCCACAGCACACATAAGCCTGACCACTGCGCTACAGAGGGTGGGGAGGTGGATAAACCGGTGAGAACACGTCCACAGAGAGAAAACTACAGTGAGAGTTCAACAACTCTGCAATGCAGCGCTGTTTGCTGTCAAAATAACACCCCGTTATGAAAAAAGAAGAGCCGAGAAGACTCTTGGAGAAGGAGAAACTTGGTTAAAAAGCGCGCAGACATCAGCAAAAATAGGCTTTGCTACTTTACGCACACAATTAAAAGAGAACTGTACAGAGGTTAAAATCTGACACAAACTAGAGTTCATTCGTGGCACCCTCTCCGTTCCATTACGCATGCGAAGTCGCCAGAATTGCTCTTCCTTTTCGAACAAAAAAAATACAGAAACGATCCATAATCTGCTGCTTACCTTCTTACAAACTGCGGCGGAGCTAAGTCACAACCACGACTCGGTCGGCTGTGATGTTGCAGCTTCTAATATACGCGTTCCTCATTGCAGAATTTGCCACACAACTCCAACAGCTTCGCCACGAAAACACACAAGTCTCCCTCCCGCTGCGCGACCCGCACCCCTCTGCTACATCTATCCTCCGTCCGTCTAAAAGCCTTTTGTCAGCCCCCTGCTCTTCGTCGATTAGCTCAGGAGTTCTGCAAGCGAGGAGAAAGCGCAGACTGAGATCCAACTGAAAGTGCGTAAAAAGCAGGAAAAAAAATAACAGATTCCGCTTTGCAGTAAGTCTCAGGTCCAAACAACGCAGATTCCAGCAAAATTGTTTTCAATCCCACACGAATGAAACAGAGAATCTCCTGCGGTGGTGAAACACTGAGTGCGAGTGAAGATCCGTGCGGACTCTCGGTGCGTAAAGGCACGGAGCGCCTGAGTGGCTCCGCTTGCTGCTGACCGACCTACTGAACAGCAGCGCTTTAATCCTGAACATTTGTCAAAGTGCCCACACATCACTGGCTCACTTCCGGTTTGCCCTTTCAAAGTAGAAGCACTGTTTGCAAATGATTTGGAATATATTTGGTCTACAGTTTAATCTACTGAATGGAACCATTTAGGTTTATTTTCTGAATACCACGAATCCATATTTTTTTATGGATTCAATTATATACAAATTTTAAATTTTTAATTTATTTAGTAATAACAAATTTAAATAGAGAGAGAGATCACTGCACATAAAAATCAACCAAATCAAAAAAAAAGGAAAAATAATAAATAAATAAGATCCCACCACACTGTTCAGAATCAGTTGATTTTTTTATGCTCAGTAAATTTAATATAATTAATGAGGCCATTAAAAAGCTAATCTTTATGCAATGAATGTTTTTTTGTTGCTTGTTTTTTCCTTTTTCATTTTCGAAGCTCGTAATTTTATAGGTACAGAAGATGGACACATGAAATTTTCAAGGGATAAAAAACAGATTTAAGCTGTAAAAAACAAATAAATTTTATCTCCTGTCATTATAAAATTACGAGCACAGAATTTCAAGCCACCCCTATATATTTGAGGACCTGTGACCCTTCAATTTATTCATGGCTTCATTAAAATACACCAAAGTCATTGTATGCTTAAAAAATCAGCTGATTCTGAGAGTCAAGTGGGAGGCATCGATTGATTTTTCATGGAATTACTCAGAATGTAAAGTTTGCGGCAATGCAAAAAAAAAAGAAAGAAAAACTTAATGACAACTATTAATTCAGTGAGGAAGGCTGACATGCAGGGAAAGCTACAGAAAAGGTGAATCTTGACTTAAGATTTTATTATCACTATTTTTGAAAATTAAACTTCTGTGTCAAAGATCAATAATGAATATCCATGTTTAACTACAGAGATCCCTGACTAGTAAGTTTCCTTCAAGTTAAGTTTTTTAACCACAACACATGGTGATGAATGAGTATCCCACTTAATAAGAAAAGGCCATTGTTACACCCTAAACATTAGGATTCAAGTATTTCTGCTTTCTCTGAAACACCTCTTTTAACTAAATAACCTGAACAATGTACTTACATAGCATTGTAAATATATTCACTATAGCTTTCATTTGATAAATTTGCTTTAAATTTTACTTCTAACACTTTCTGTGTGTTGCAACACTTTTTAAAAATCTTTCTGAATCTTAATAAACGGATTCACACTGTGATTTTAATGCATTTAGCATGTTGGTTCCAAGTGGGTTATATGAGGATTATCACTAGATGTTAAAGAACCACAAGCGTAATTTCAAATGTTTTATCACATTTACAACAAATCACACACATATCATTTATAAACACTTTACAGATTATTCATATTTACTTTGGATTTGACTTCTGTTAATTTATCAATTTCTGTGCAGTGAGAATGAAAATCAGATCCATTTGAACACCTCATATTTAAAACGTTTTGTTTGAAAATAAATTTGTTAACTTCCTGTCTTATTCTGGGTCCTCTCTGGTGGGCTTCATGCACACACACACACACACACACACACACACACACACACACACACACACACACACACACACACACACACACACACATACACACACACACACACACACACACACACACACACACACACACACGGTCCACTCTGCTCGGTGTGATGATGTCAGCAAGTCAGCATCCCAACATTGGTGTAATTAGCAGCGTGAATGACTGGTGTTCTGACAGGATTTGCATGTGAATTAAACCACTTCCCTGAATCAATTGGCTCGGGGCAAGAAGAGGGGCAAGAAGAGAGGCAGTGGGGTAGGGAGGCAGGGGGGAGAGGAGCAGCAGGATGCCGACCTGCACTGGGGAAATGACGAAGTGAAGCCCAGTAAACAAAACAGTGCTGCTTAACATAAGAAACGGACATTAGCTGGAAAAAGGACAAAGGATTTACAGACCAATAAAAATCCACTGAATCAAAAACAAATGTGAAGCCAATTTAGGAGGATCTTAAAACCCCAGTGGTCTATTTCCCCCTAGTGCATCAATAGGTACATTAGTATTATAGATTGTACTCCAGCTTCAAATCACGTGGAGAGCATTTTGTCTTGGAAAGTGCTGCAACTGACCAAAATACTTTCACTTACAAGGAAATTACAGCAGATGATGAACACAGGAGACACTCAGATCATCTTTTACCAGCTATTAACATTAACAGCACTATGCTCCCCAACAGACTGCCACTATCTCAGCTATTTCGGTTCCTTCCTAATCTCTCAAACACTCGCTTGGCTCTTCATTCTGCTGGGCGGCCGCTCCTCTCTTCCTCCTACAATGAGTGGTAGTGTTTAACATCATCCCACTGCTGCTCCTCATTTGTTTATTTATGTAATTCTCAGTGTGTCAAGGAAAAGGGAAAAACACCCCTAAGTTTAGCTGGCAATCAAAATTGAACAGATTTGTGGAAGATTTCAAAAGGCACCTCGGAGGATGGAAAGCATGGAAGCGGGTTGGAGAGTAATTAAATTAGGATTTGTGTATGAAGTGCCCCACTGCTGCCACTTGGTCAAACACGAGCAAAAAAAAAGAAAAGAAAGGAAAAACAAATAGAAGAGGGATCTTGAAAGGAAAACAGTAAAACCCTGCTTTGAAATAACGCCGCATAACCGAAGCAGCGGGAGGAAGAATTTTTGCTGCTGGTGGTGAAAACAGCCGGCAGCTCTGAACAGCCTCATCAGTTTTTGAGTTTGTGGTCTCTTTTCTGCTTTCAGGAACTGCTCCTCTGGATTCTCAGGAGTCACACTAAAGATCTGCTTTTCTTTTCAGTGAAAGCCGCCTTTCTGACCCAACGTCTCCTCTCACGCGTGGCGACTCCAGCTATGTCTCTTACTTAAGAATGTATAATCACTGACTCTTTACAAACATAAGAATATCAGTTACAGCTCTGGTGGTATTTCAGTCCACTCGGCAAGATTTTACAAAGGAGCCCTAAGAGACGATGTCCTGAACTTGTAGCAAATACACAATGCGTGAACCGGATTGCACCCAGCCACCTCCTTCAATCAGTCATTCCCTTTTCCCTAATAAACTGTTTCCAGACCTGCAGTGAGCTGTTTCAAATGCCACGAGGGGACTGAATAAAATCGTAGAGGCCAGCTTGGGGGACATACCACAGATAGCATTGCCTGCATGGACTCTTGGCATGCACAGACAGTCTCTGCTTGGTAATTTTAGACAGTGAGCCAAACAGGTTTACTCCCTTCCTAAGCATGCATAAGCATATTGTAGCTTTTGTCTTTATCAAAGCACAGGATGAGCGATATTGTAAATACATGTTCCCCAGGGCCGGGAGTCTATCTGAAGTATGCAAGAAAGTAGCAGTGGCCTTAAAGGATCTTATCCTACAAGAACGTTATTCACATCTTACCAGGGAAGGAACTGATTTATATATTGTCTGATATGGCCAGAAAACACTCCTGATAAATCAATGCCTTTATCTCGATCTGAAATGTAGCCCATTTCCCAACATGGCCTCTGCATCTTTACTTCTCATCTGCTTTTTTAGGAACACCAGTCTCCTCTCCTTTCATGTGGCAAATGCTGATAGCTATCACTCCAGAGTCAACACAGGAGGCAGCTGGGACTCACCCCAACAGCTGATAGCTCAGACATGTTGGGAGGGAAGGAGGGAGGGAGGGAACCCACTTCCCATATAGCTTTTCTTCCTACTGCTGCAGAATGTTTCTGAAGCAAATTCCTCACTACTGTAAAAGTTTTTGTGTCTGTGTGGACATGTGAGTCCATTTGATGCAAATTTCGTCGACTGCCCTCTGTGAAAGTCCACATGGATCCCTGTTTGGACATATACGTGCAGCAAAAAATTTGAAACAGTCCACATTTACAAATGTACCAACTGCACATGTGGCAGAAAAGTTAACTGACTCTTATTTTGTGCATCGTATATGTGTAGGTACAGCATATTCCGCATCCCGTTTGTCTGTGTTATTGTTTTAGTAACACATACATAGGCATAAGAGTGAGGCATTATGACTATTTGAAAAACAAATTACTTCACCCCCTCTCCACAGTCACTTAAAGGGGACCTATTATGCATTTCCTCATGTCATATTTACAGCATAATGTTTAGTTTGAAAAAAATGACGTGCATATATATAAAAGTGATCCCTTCAGCCAAAACCTCATGTTTACTTGGTTTTCAATGTTATTGAAACATTGTTAAGTGGACTTAAAAAGACAGGAGAGGATGAACTGAGGTGCTACATAAATGGTCAATATAAGATAAGGGAATTTCGAATCATGCAAAGTTACTCTATTGGCGTCTCATAATGAAAAAAAGCACTGAAAATTAGTGTAAAAGATCCCCTTCAACATCAGCTTTCATCCCCTACCATCATGTAAATATTAGGAGGTGGTTCATTAAGACAAATGGCAAGTGCTGCTATTTCGTCAGTCTGGTGCCACTGAAAAAGAGGGTGCAACAAAATAATGTAATTAGAAGAGCATCTGGTAAAGCTCAAATGGTGGGAAAGGATTTTTGAAATATGATAGAAATAGGATATTTTTGTTTGTTTCTTGAGAGTAGTTCGAAAAACTCTCATCCACACCTGGAAACAAGGGGCATAATTCCCATTCTGGGGCATAACTGTATACTATAAAGCCTTATATCACCGTCCGCAAAAACTCAAATGTTTGTCGTCACTTGCAGATGATGCCCTTTAAAAATGAATAGGTAAGAGAGAATTTAAAAAAGCACAGAACAGGTGGCAGAAGCTGAAAATGTGGCTTTGAATTGTAGCACATTTCTCACCATACCTGACAGCATCTGACTTATATCAGTTTCCCAAATTAAAATCCCTCTTGGTGGTCGCCATGTTCACGTAGGCGATGAAGTCATGCATGCTGTTGAAGAGCATCTGGAGGCTCAAGATGTGACCTTCCTTTGCGGAGGTCTTTCTTTCGCAGACCAAGTGCATTGAAGTTAAAGGGGACTATGTTGAAAAATAGCGCAAGAACAATGTTTCTTCTATAATGTTTTCTGTATTCTTGTATGGAAATAATTTTGCACCTCTCCAGGGAAGGTTTGGTGGATGTTTAAAGTTTTGCTTTGTGTTATTTATTTGTGAGGTCTTTTCAATTGTACTTCCTCTCACAATACATGTCGAGACGATATCACCTGAAGTGCGGCTGTTCAAACCAGATATAAACACTTTAGATGTGGTCTGGTGATACTTCGCTGTGCTGTATGACACAAATGAACCAATGCAGCAACCAGGACATTTGACTGAGTGAATGGCACTTTGGAGATGATGTAGAAGCTGTTGACAAGTGCTGCAGATAATCCAGCTAAGCTTTGGACTGCTTTCTATCTTTATTGGTGATTGCTAACGTGCTGCTGGGTAACTGCCCTCGCGCTACATTAGAGGTGCAATGATTCATGTGAACACTTGGATCCAGTTACAAAAGAAGAGGAAAGACTTGCAAGTGAGTATAAAGGTTCACTGGCCCGACATTCAGTTAGAGCACCCCAGCCTCCTTTTAACCATCAGCTTATCAGTACTTTGGCCCAACTACTCTGGCCAGAAAGCAGATTTACTGAGACATAACACTGGGGGCTCACTATGGGTACTCCACCCAAGAGCCCCTCTGTACCAATGTTCCCAGCAGATAAGTGGCCATTATTCATCCTGTGTCGAACATTAACTGGATTAATTCTGCACGGGTTGAGGGGTGAAATTGTATTTGTCCAAAGGGAGTGAAATGGCAAGGAAATGAGGAGAGTAGCCAGCTTGGCTGAAATTCTAATTAGCTCGGGGGTTCGTTAGCACACAAACTCTACTCTTGCTGCAGAGGCCTTGCTGATATGGAGGCCTGTGTAAGCCATTAAGCCACAGAGGTAAAACAGATGGAGACAGCAAAAAAAGAAAAAGACAGAAGGATGGAAAGAGAGAGAGAAAGAAAGAAGAGTATGGACACTCGGTTTCATGCAGAAAGGCCCTGGGCAAAGAAGTGACCTTGTAGAGTGACTCCTCAAGGGGACTGGAAGCTATTTTTTGCCCCTCCTGGCCCACTTACACAAGGGCTCTTCAGCGTAGAGGAAAAACACACTCCAACCCCTCCACCCGCTTCTATCCATCAGACCATCCATCTCCACTGTAGACAGGATCACGGCACGAGGCAGCTCAGTTTCCATCTCGCTGTGCCCAACAACGGTGGTTTGTCAATGAGCTTTTCTCAGCCATAATGAACATGTGGATTTTGATTCAAAGCATAATTAGGTCATGCTCTGGTTTGAACTAAGGTAGTGGGAGAAACAGTTAAAGGAAGTACAGAAAGTGGGACATGGCGAAATGGCTTTTGAGAGAAAATGAAAAATACATTCTGACAATTTCATTATATCTGTGTCCATGCTTTAGAAAAACAGAGACAGTTTGTGAGGGGAGATAGAGCATTCTGTTTGCTCAACCTTCCACATCTGTGAGGAATAATAATCTCCTTCAAAAAGGTGTTGTAAAGTAGCGCAAGCACAGAAATGTCTCACTTCATTCCCAGCAACACATTAAGACACATCTCTGATACAGAATGAACTTGTGGTTCCATGAATGAACCACCCACTTCCTAACCTCCCACATTCAGCACCCTGCAGCCATTTCTCTGACTCAGCGCTCTCATTCAGCCTCCACTAATGTTCCTGCTCCTCACCTTGTCATCATGACCCAAATGAGAGGTGTAGGTGTTAATACTGATTTGCTGACTCTCCCACTCTGTGGAGGGTTTTTTGTTTGTCTCATTCACTGCATCTCCCCATAAATGAAACTCTTCTGACTTCTATTTCTAGCAACAAATCACCTTGCAGCCCTCACACATGGTCACAATCACATGCTGACTGACCAGATGTTACATCATTAATAATGAATATTAGCATACTCATTAGTTGGACAACAATTGTGAGGGTGCAGCCGTGTACTTGATATATGATCTTACTACTTGTTTTCAGAGGGCTACATCACGCCAAGCTGACACAAAAGGCTTTTTGTGACATTTGACGGCATGAATGCAGTGGTTAAGATGCCAGGTAAAAACTAATAAAACCAGTTGGGGTGTGAAAGTGCAACAAAAGTAAAGCACCTCTGGAGCAGGTCTGATGCTTGCAAGGTTTTTGGTACTTCCACATTTTTAAATATAGAGATAACATGTCTTGAAAATAAAAAAAAAAAAGTTCTGTCAATTATAAATAAAGAGAGAATTGTTGAATAGAAGGTGATGAGTATGGAGACTGTGTAATGCCTTTTTCATAGTGAGTCAAACACAGATTGCATTTGCTAAAAATATTCCATGCCAAGGTAGTGGTTTCCACTTTCTCCTTTTCTGTAATGGTTTAAGCTCAAACCTTTAACTAAATAAATCTCAACACTTGGTTATGATAAGTTTAAATATTTAGCTTTAGAGGACTTGTGGGTAGAGCAGCGAGATCATTCCATCATGCAGAGCTCGGCCAGAGGGTGTTCAATTCACCCTGAAAGATGCTTAGAAAATTCCTACAAACCCAACAGAACACTGTGCTTTTGTAAAACTACACTATGAGTTCAGTTTGCCATTCGTCATGCACAAAATTAAACTGGATAGATAAATAGAGATTCTTTCAGCACTGCAGCTACAAAACAAACAACCTGGACGTCTGAGTTTTCCCATCAGGAAACCTGTCTCTGTAAGTGTGTCATGATAATTTATTCTGTATCCGCAGACTAACTACAAGTTGCAACATATTTGTGGTGGGAGGAGCAGCGCTGCCATTGTTCAAAGCTCTTTAGTGTTTTTCACGAAGAGCATTTAATTAGCAACTGAAACTTGAAGGACAACTTTGTTTCACGTCCATGTAAGCTGATCTATGACCAGAAGCACAGACACCCACACAATATAGTCAGAGCATGTTAAATGAATCAGTAGGAGCTATGGATACAGGGACTGTCAAGGCATTGGAAAATATGGAAATATAACGTGCGTTTTGTTTAAACACCCTGTAATGCTTGAATGGTTGAAAACTTGGTTTCAAATCAATTTAAATATTTTCTGTGTTCTCCAACTTTGGCAGAAACCAGTGTGTTTATGTTGGACCTCATTACTCATAGTAAGTAGATGATGGAGGGAATGGTTTTTTTTTCAGGGCATTTAAATAGCTAAAAACAGAGTCAATTCAGCTGACAGACAATGTAAAATGACAGAACGCATTCTAATCAGATTCACCAAAGTGAAGTTTGGGCTATTTAATTCCCCCCATTTATTCTTGTTACACTGTTTACCCCAACAAATGGGGCTGGATGGAGAGTAGATTTCACATATATACACAACACACCATTGTCCCTGTCAATAAGGCCATGGTGGTCCTCTCCCCACAGGGTCCTGAAAGCCTGTAGACATTATGGATCGGAGGAGAAATTGCCATTTCCAGGACGTGACAGACTTGCGGTGCATTTCATCACGGGCCGATGGAAACGGTGAGTTTGGAGCTTTATTGACTGATTGCTGCTGAGAGCTGTAGGCAGCGAACACGCACATACACAAGGACAGTCAGGGCTGCAGAGAAGGCACAGGAGGAGGGATGAGTCACACTGAGCGATCCACGCAGACAAATCCCATTAAACAACTTTTATCAAGCCGAGGTCAAACTTTCTGAGTGCACACATCTCCGAGCAAAGACAGACCTTCAGTGCATCACTTCTAATGCCTTTTAAAATGAACTGCGAGATTTGGTTTTGAATACCAGATCTGAGCAAATTTCTTACTCACGAGGCCGTTACAATGAAGGCTCTACCTGGCTGTAGGTTTTTCATCACCTACTTTATTCCCTTCTTACTGCTGCTCCCCTACATCCCCCTATTTAAAGCATGGCCCATTAGGAAGAAGTGAAAGAGAGCAGTGCCCTGAGAGAAAATCGCCCCGGCCCGCTGCTGTTTACACCAGACCTTGCCTGCTGCTCGGGCCACTGTTTATTTGAACTGTGAACCTCCATGTGAGGTGTGTGTGAAAGGAGAAGTCTGTGTGTGAGAAAAAGGAGAGAGCAGAGGCGAAGGGAAGGCAACAGTTCGACACAAAACCCAGTGTCTCGGCCTCTGATTTCTTTCACACCTCTCTTAACACGCATTTCACAGCGTATTAATTCGCCCCACGGGCTCCTGGTGCTCCTCGAGCTCTCCGGGCCACAGATGGGCCTCTGTGAAGCCTGTTCGGGGCTGCAGCACTCAGGCACAAGGAAGTCGAAAACAGAATCTCCCCGCCGTGGAGCTCCAGACACAATAATAATAAAAATGTCCTGCTTCTGATCCACATATGACATCAGAGCCTGGTTCTGACACATTCATATATACTCAGACACACAATCACACAGAAAGCACAGAGATGCTCCTGCTACGAAATACATATACAAGCAAGAATGCACGCAATTGTGCATGTATAGAGATTTCCAGTCAAAGCAGGCTCTAAGGTGATTTTCAGACTAAACCACACACACAAACTGGGGAACAGTGCAGTTAGTGTGGGATTGGTAAAGTCTGTCCAAGGCAGAGGGAGGAAAGGATAAGAAGAGCCTGAGAATCAATGAAGCGACTGTTTAAAAGAGACTGACTGACTAGAAGAACGACGAGGAATATGAAAGGCTGCCAAGTACGAGGGCACACACCAAGGAAACACATTTCTACAAAATAAGAACCCCTAATGGGAATGAACACACATGCACAGAGAGCTGGGAATCTAATCACTCTGAGACAATGTGTTGCTCTTTCAGTTCAATGTATGTGTGCAAGCAGCATAGGCACCAAAAACCTGGAAAAACTTACAAATAAACATGATATAACATCACTTTCTAAAAGATGTATGGCATCCTAACATGTAGAAAACACCGGGAGAAGAGTGGAAATGCGGTTTAAAGGATGAAAAATGAACAATAATCAGGATCACTTCCCATAAGAATATTTCATGTCAAAGAAAGAGTGCCTTGGGCCTAAAAAAAAAAAAAATCTTGCAGCTGGTCCCTGAAGCATGCAAGCAGGTAATCACTGTGATATTCTTTCCTACATTGCTGGGCTCAACATGTGTCAGCTGCACATAAACACACATCTAGGCCAGACAGAAACATATAATGAGATAGAGCAAACACATGATGCTCCACAGTCATGCACCGGGCATGTATTTGCTAAAAGCACGCCTTCCCTCATTAATAAGCACACATACGACCATGTAAACAATCATGTGCATTTACACAAGCTACTGTTTTCTGTATAATTCACGCCAACCCACTAGCAGTGTAACAGAAAGTGACATGCTAATCTGTGAAAAGGCACAGTCGATATCCGCCATGTCTAATCACATCACAGCACTGCAGCTCAAGTGTGTTTGGTGCCTGTTCTGGCTTCTCTCTGGTATCTGGGGCAGCATACCAGCTCGTAGAATAAACTCCGGATAGGAAATGTTGCTCTGCGTGTATGTGTGTGTCAGGATGTGTGTATCTGCATGCCAAGACTGTGCCAGCCACAAGACTGATGCTGGCGTCAGAGTGAATCACGTTCAGTCTGCTATTCCATCCCAGCAACATACCAAGAGGTTCTCTAAGAGAAAGACAGAGACAGAGAGAGATCATAAAAAGAGATCATAAAAGCAACATCAATGGGTGATAGACCGAGCGGCAGAGGGAAACATAAAAGGGAGTGTGAAAGGCAGGAGGCCTTGTGAGACAAAGCCTGAGAGGGAAAGACAACAAGGAAGAGAAGAATATTCACAACGGGGAGGGGGAGCACATGGTATCACCAAGCCCATCCATCTGCAGCCAAGCAACATGCCAATATGCATCCTCTGGAATTAACCTATGGATTTGTGTCGTTGCTGGTTCACCTCTGATTGTATGCAAACCTTACATAGAGGGAGACCCTCTTTAGGTAGATCCCCTACTGGCCTGATCCATGATGCACTCTGACACCAGGCTGCGATGGTATCAGCCAGGAAAGGGGATGAATTTTAAGACGAATCCTGCAGCCACATTTGTTTGCCTATGCCTGTCAGCCTGGCCAACATCTCGCAGTGAAATCAATTTATTTCATTTGCTCTTATCAGTGGATTCACTGGCCAAGGCCAAATAAATCCCCGCAAATCTTCTCACAAGGACATACTGAACTTCGCTCTACTGCTTTCTGGTATGAGCGGAATGCATCTACATTGAGTGGCCTAATGTTTTTTTTTTGTATTGGTTCTGTGCAAAAACTACATGTACCCACATCAGACATTACAGCTTGTTTCTGGAAATAACTCCATCCAAATTTAAACATCAGAAACTCTACTTCTCCTGGAAATGCACAGGATACAAGCCATGAGCAGACAAGAAGAAAGAATGGGGATTTTAACATACTGTTTATTGCACACAAAGTACAATAATTTCAGCCAGAGAAAGTTTTGAGGTATGGCATCGTCACAGAACAACAAGAAGACAAACTCCTTTTGAAGAGTCTCCAATGTATGTAAAGTCAGCGAAGCATTGTTGCTGTTTTTGTTCATCTTCCTCTTTCTGGTCCAGTTAAAAAAAACAGCAATGAAATGCCATTCCACTTCTCTGAAAGCTATGTATTCCCTGTACACAAGCTGCCAGGCCCCCTTTTTTAGAAGATTTACACAAACTGAAGCTTGCTGGGGTAAAACTCTGCTTTTAGGGGATAACACAGTTATTTGTTGTTTTTTTGACAGAGAGTGAAAATGGAGGGAATAGGATGCATTACGAATCGACCCAGCTTAGTGTGGACATGGTCCCACTCACCCTCAGTCTTCAGCCAATATGACCAATGGCAGGTTTCCAGCCTTGGCGCCAACCATTGACACATAGACAGACAAACCCTGGCACTGATCTCTATTGATCATGACCTATTTTGCATTTAGCAGTTGCGACTGACTCTGCTTGTCCATCTGATCCTCCAAAGGCCACAGATCTTGCCAAGAGATCAGTGTGCTGCTTCACTATTGTGAACTTTATTGATTACACATAAAAATCAAGAATGAGAGTATTTGAATTGAGACTATTGGGACACAGTTTCATTTTCTCAAACAATATCAAATCAATAGGCTGGATAAGACAGCACGGCTTACCGAGAATAATCACAAGCATCCCTGGAACTTAATTAGAAAATGAATAGAAGTGTAGATGTAAACAACAGGTTATAAAAATGTCTCCTGTGTTGGGAAGAGGATATGAGTGAGCAGAATTTTTGATGACACAGCACAGATCTCGGGGTGCAGTCAGCACGGCCTGAACAACGCATGAACCCCTCACATCTGGGACACATTTCGTGCCCATGTGCAAAGTATTACATATTTCTGGAAACGAAGCCACGCTCGAGTCTGTAATCTGCTGATGAGATTTTATTCCTGTTGTTCATGGTTTGCTCTGTTGTGACTTCAGCGTGGTAAGCAAAGTTTTTCTGAAAGGAGCTGACAAAGAATGACTGAGGGGTGATGAACTAGGGGAGACGGAGAAGCTGTAAGGAAAGAAGAGACAACTGAAAGATTACAAATCAACTGAGTAACAAACCCACAAAGTCAATGTAGCTCTTTCATCATCAGCCTTTTCACACTGGCAGAACTCTCAGCTGCAAATGACTGTTTTAGAACAGAGGGGTGAAATTTATCACCCTTGTGGTCTGCAGGTTGGGCAAACTTTAGAGTTCCTGTGCCGGCCTGCAAACTGTGACAGTCAACATGAGGAGTTCTGGCTAACTTGGCAGTGAGATAGCTGCAACTTACAACACAGAGGGACGCAAATATGAGTTTAAAGAGTTGAAAGCTTACTGATTTTCTTTTTCATTCATTTTGGGAAAATTCTTGCTGAGGGTTTGATGAGAAGTTCGATATCACGCTCATGTCTGCCCATTAAATATGAAAGCTTCCGAAGTGGGGGGAAAAACAATCCATTCTGCCTCTAATACTACAGCAATGTAATATCGCATTTCCATTACACTGCCAAAATTGGAGGCTGTATCCCATCTCACATTCAAACCTTAGGATAGTTTTCCCTTTGTGGTGCTGCATGAATAATCGGAGACCATAAAAAATTGATATTCAGTGTTTCTCGATGAGTAAATGCCAAGTAGTGGGAAACCTACAATGAAGAGATTTTCTGTTGCTATTTTACACTGAATGAATGTAATAAAAACAATGGACAAAAAAAGAGTAGAGGGATTTTAGTTGTAGAATTTACTAAGATAAAAATGCATCAGTAATTCATTACGCCTCGCTGCTGGAAAAAGCTGTAATTTCCTTGCAAAACCTTACTGAGTACATTACAATTTAGTACTGTTTATAACGAGCAAGAACAGCATGAATCCAGGGCTGCCTGGTTCTACCATTGACCCCAAGCCACATTAAATCCTAACAGGCAGCACACAAACCAACAAAGACATAAGAACATGGCTTTAATAAACCTGGTTAACATGAAGCTTTAAGACGGCCTGCCCAGTCCCTGCACATTAGTGAAAACCTTCTCTGTTTAAAGTCAGCACCCTACTGATGGCTTGCTACCGTGACCCGTGGCTTTCTCTGCAAAATGCTGAGCGCCTGAGCTGTGGTGAGGCTACTGGCCAAGCAGCCACTTGTTCGGTCTACGGGGTTAGACAGCCACATCTGGTCTGCCTGCACCCACTTAGAGCTCCACCATCTACTGTTTAGCCAAACCTCAGAGGTCAGGGATCCAACCAGGGACTGGGTGTGGGTTGTTCAGTGTGTACATGTATGTGTCTATGGGTGTGCACCCCTAACCCTCCCATGCATCCCGCAGAAATAGGAACTGGATTTAAATTCGAAGCAGTCGCGCTCTGCCCTAAATAAATATAAGGTTCTCCTACAAATGCCAGATTAAAGATGGCCACTTATCTGTTATTTTTGGCAGAACTGGGATTTATGTGGGCTGGGATGAGGTAGAGGAGAATAAAAAAGGAACAGGCAGGCAGTGATATGGAACCGCAGCAAAATAACAGAAACCTATTGTACTTATCAAGCTAAAATATTGCTGATCCTGTCCTTGAGCTTTTTCATCATAAACCACGAATCTGGCATGATAAATTTGCTGTAATGAAAGACACTAGTGAACAACAGCTTCACATTCTTGTGTAGACGTTGTGATCTGGACTCTTGTCAATAATGAAAACCTGTAGTTTAAAATGGAATGTTATGTGGTCATGCCTTTGCATTTAATTGATGCATACGTTGCCTGGTATGGCAGGACACGTGGTAAATCGTTTAAACATTTAATATCTATACTAAATATGTTTTGCAGATACTGTGAATTCAATTCTACCTTCAGATATCCACAATGACATTCTTCCTTGGACAAATCACACCACTTTTACCATTCATGTGTATGGAGTTTCTCATTATGAATACGATTCAGCTGCAGATATCCACATTGTAAACTGCAGATATTTGGAGCTGAATTATGACCGGTCGTAATTTCACTTTCAGTTATCTACACTTTCATTCTGACTCATCATAACTCTAGCTCGAGGTATCTTAATTCCCTTTAATTCAGGATATCTATGTTGTCTTGTTTTTGTTTTTTGTTTTTTTTCAGTATCTCGGATTAGGGTTGAACTGGTCACAATGACAATCTTGAAAAGGAATTTTGACTAGTCATAATGATGTTGTAGATATCTTAAACTGGAAACCGGTCCAAACGTAATTACAAATATATTGAATTAGAGTTTTGACTAGGCAAAATGATGTTGCAGTTATCTGTAGTCAAGTCAAAAACTAGGGCAAGAGGGAGGCAGCAGGGGTGGCTTGCTTTTCCAACACACTGCAACTGGAACCGCATATTTTATCGACACTTCAGAGCAGCCGGAAGAGGAAGTTCTAATAAATTTTGACAACAAGTCTCTAATGAAGCTCTCATTCTCCTCCTCTCCTCCTCCAAGTTTCATGGCATTTTGTATCAATTTTATCCACCTCACTGTTCAAATACTTTACTGGACCAACAGCCAATGAAAAGTCAGTTAAAGTCAGAATGGCGTTATAGATCTTACTTGAATATTCTGACTCTCAGAGAATAATTACAACTATTCACAGTGAGGCTGTTCTTCGTAATTTTAGCTCTGAATAGTCAAACTGAGCTCTTCAGTTTGAATGACAAGAGATTACGGCCCAGAAATATCACCTTAAAGAGAAAGACATACTCAAATAAATAATTTGCACTAGGATTAACATGCAATATTTATTGGGACAAAGCTTTAGTCATCTGGATCATGGCATCAGGGCTGTTGCAGCAGGAAAATGAAGGCCGTGCACTACCAGAAGAAAGAATATCAGGAAAATGCAAATGTCACAGTTCATCAAGCAATACTTTCCTATATACTGGTGCTTTCCTGCAATT
>NW_026559342.1:0-32759 GCF_022539595.1 Amphiprion ocellaris | reverse complement strand
CATAGCTGCTCGAATTAGTAAGATAAATGTATAACTGAAAAAGTCTCAAGTTATTGGCTCATCTTATATCCACACATTTACGGGAGTGTTTAATGGTTAAAGCCAGGCTTGTTGTGTGGTGTCCAGAATAGTGAACAGCTCACCGCATTCCGTTAGTTATCTCCGGTGTGCTTGCGATGGAACTCCTCTGCTTCCTTTGGAGATGATAACAGCTGAATTTTCCCATTGTGGAGGGATCCTCATCTTGCATGGGTTGTACTGGAACCCGCGGAACATTCCTTTTTCGGCGAACACATTTTTTGACAGTGTTGAATTCGGATCTCTGTCGAACGGACTCAGCTGATAAGTCCTGGACAAAAAAGAGCTTGTTTCCATCGTGTGTAATGTTGTGCTGCTTTGTGGAGCGAAACACGAACTCCCGATCTTGAAAGTTCAGAAAACGGATAATGACTTGCTCTATCCCATATTCGGTTTCGGCGAGGCGAGGGTACGATGGGCCCGCTCTATCGTGAAGGACCTGTCGGTCTCCAGCCATCGGGGTAGCATCTCCCGTATAAACTCCATCAGCGGCCGCTTACCCTCAGTGCCCTCCGGAGGCCAAACAGACGTAGATTTTTTTCTTCGGCTCCGGTTCTCCAGGTCCGTCGGTCCTTGGTCTCCAGGTAGGCGATTCGTTTTCATGGCTCTGTTGAGATCCGCTGTTTTCTTTTCTAGGTGTTCCCTCTGTTGACATGATTCTGTGCTCAGCTTCCTCCAATCGTGTAGCATTGGCGGCGACATTTTGCTTCACTTCTGTCATGTTGTTCTCCAAAGCGGTTACTGATTTAGTCATTTCACCCATGAGGCTACTTATATTGTCCAGTTTAGTTTCCAAATCCACCGATCTCGGAGCGGAGTGACTGAAGTTCAGCTAGTACCGCCGTGAGGTCGGTTGTGTTGCTAGGGCTAGCGGCCCTCTCCCCATGCGAGTCCGGCGTTGGACTATCAGCTTTACCTGGCTTTTGGGAACCGCGCTTTCGGGTGAAAATATCACAATCCTTAGTTATAGTCGTCTTGGACATTTTCTCAATTCAGTTGGCTTGTCTAATGTAGGGTTATTACAAGTTTTTTAATGCGGGTTACACGGAGCCTCCACTTTATGCTGCCTTCCGGGTCCGCGGCTCCATAGCGCCCCGGAAATCAATACATTTAATAATTTAACAGAAAAATAATGTCATAGTGACCAGCAATACTATTCTAACCACATTTTGTATAAAACACACAATGTAATGAATCAAACTAATATCTCTTACCCTCTTTCTTCTGTGGTGACTTGAGGCAGAAGACTTCATGGCCTCCGCCTGATCCGCCATGTTGGGTTGACTGTAGCGGTAGTTCCTCCGTAGAGTTTCAAAATGCTTTTTACAATCAGCTGGAAAACAGTTAAATGAAGCCGTTATTAGCTTTATTATTATTTCCTGCTATTTTCAGCTATTGTTAGCTTTTGTTTCTGTTGATGAAATCGAAAAAATTTAGAACAATTTTTAAACAGGATACTTACGTAGAAGGACGTCTGTCTCCACATCCTCCACATCTGGACTTCAGCCAAAGTTTTAACTAAATATGTCCTGACTGTCTCATTGTGAGGTGAGCCCAGTCTGTGAAAATAAATCAGAACATTCATTTACTACTCACAGCAGAATAACTGCAGAGTCAACTGTAAAGTCGTTTAAAACAGTTTTAAAATTAGCAGACACAATTTGAATGGATGCATGAATTGTTTACAATCTACAGTACAACAATTTGTGTGCATTCAGCTGACAAAGAATTATTATACATGCTTACAGTAAACATTTTTCTCACAAAAAAGAAAAAAGAATAAACAGTCTCACCCTTGTTCCTAAAAGTACAAAAAGGCAAAAATAAAGTCACGTTTGTTAACAAAGATGGAGGACTACATGCTATCACTGCTTAACGTTACCAATTCAGAGCACTGTGCTAAAACTCGCTAAAAATATCCCACAAATGGAATATATTCTTACCGCAATTTTAGGACTGTGCTCTCCTCTTTTCCGCTGAATTTCCTCGCCGCTGGAGAAAGTGTTTAATTTTGCTTCCATGGCGGCTATCCTCTCCTCCAGCTTCTCCTCCAGCGGTCCTCTCTGGCCAGACAGCCGGCTGATAACGCTCAATAGTTTCTTCTCAGTGTCTGTCGCGGGTCTGACTGGAACCAGTCGGTCATGTTCAGGCTGTTCTATGCGAGGAGTTTGTGGTGAGTCGGACTGGTGATACCGGGCCGCCATTGTAGAAACTCCCTCTTTTCGACCGGGGTGGAGCCCGTTCGGAGTTGGAGCCGGCGCCCGACTTGGCGCCGGTTTTTTGTGTTTCGACCACCGGAGCTGCGGCTCCGGGCTCCAAACTCTGGGGCCGTTTCGGGCACCAACTCGTTGCTGGGCCAGAGGTGGCCAGAGTTGAGAGCCGAGCACGTCACGGGCAGAGGGCGGGGTGACATCTAAAAACATCTAAAAAGATAAACATGGATATGGTCATCAACTTATTGCGCGTGTTTAACCGCTAAGTAGTCAATGCAAGCGTAGTCGAAGCTAAGTAGCTAAGCTAACGCTAGCACGTTTACTGTTAAGTATCCAAACGTCTTTGATAATTACCTTTCTTCTCAAACGTGATCGCTGGGCATTGGAACGGCGACGCCGATGGGTAACCCCTAACAGAAGGTTTTGCTGTTCAGCGATGGCGAGACACACTAGCAAAGCCATGAACACCACTCCAATGAAGTCCTCCATTGTTGTTGTGTGGGTTTCCGTACAGCGTGAACGCTGTTGAACGGCTACGTACGCAGTGACGTACACACGTTTTGTGGTGGCGCAATGACGCAGCTCCAATTTTGCTCCTTCTGAATGGAAACACAAACCCGTTCTGGGGCGGCACGAGATTTGAACCAAAAAAGCACTGGCTCTCAACTTTGAACCAACCTAGCACCTGGTGTTCTTTGGTCGAAAGCAAGACGACTTCTTTGTCTGTTCGTGTATCGCGCGGTTCTTGCGAGACGACGCGTGTGATTGGACGAGCAACTCTAACGTGATGACGTCAGTGACGCAGCATTCCTTAAAGTAACATGCCGACTTCTCCAGGTCAACAGATTTTCTCTATGCCTGCAAGATGAACTTCTTTAATCAAAAGAAGAAAAGGCTTTGCCCTTTACTGTGATGCCTCTGTCATATCATCCTAGATGAGCTTGATCTACACTACCAGTCAAAAGTTTGGACACACCTTCTCATTCAGTACATACATACATATGGAATTATGTTGTAAACAAAAAGAGTTAATATTCAGTATTAATCTCAATGTATAAATAATACAAATAAATAAAAACCATTGAATGAGGTGTGTCCAAACTTTTGTCTGGTAGTGTGCATGCAGTGTTGATAATGTATCATCAGATGAACCCTGAACACTGTAATTACAGTTGATCATTTTGCCATTTCATGCAAACTTGTAACATATTTGAATGACAGATTTAGAGCAGAAAGGTCAGCATATGTACAGACCTGATCAAAATCTTAAGACCAGTTGAAAAATAGCTAGAATTTACCTTTTGCACATTTGGATCTTAATGAGGTTTTAAGTAGAGCTACAATATGCAAAAGCAAGAAGGGGGAGTGAGACAAAAAGCACTTTGAAAAAGTAATTTATTGAAAACAAGTAAACTGAAATAGGCTGTTTATCAGCTGATCAAAAGTTTAAGACCATCGCTCAAAAAATTACAAAAAACTCTCCAAACCAGAACAAAAAATGTTCTCAGTAGGACTCAGTAATGAGTAGCTCCACCGTTCTTGTTAATCACTTCAAAAATTCGTTTGGGCATGCTTGATGCGAGTGTTTCCAAGAGGCTGGTGGGAACATTTCTCCAAGTGGTGAAGATGGCTTCACGAAGGACATCAACTGTCTGGAACTGATGGCCATTTTTATAAACTTCCCTTGCCATCCATCCCCAAATGTTCTCTATGGGATTTAAATCAGGGGAACATGAGGGATGGTCCAAAAGAGTGATGATATTCTCCCTGAAGAAGTCCTTGGTCAAGCGAGCATTGTGAACTGCAGCGTTGTCCTGTTGAAAAACCCAGCTGTTACCACACAGACGAGGGCCCTCAGTCATGAGGGATGCCAGCTGCAACATCTGCACGTACCCAGCTGCCGTTTGATGACCTGCACCACCTGAAGCTCCAGTGTTCCACTGAATGAAAAAGCACCCAGATCATGATGGACCCCCCTCCACTGTGCCGGGTAGAAAACATCTCAGGTGGGATCTCCTTGTCATGCCAGTAACGTTGGAAGCCATCTGGACCGTCAAGGTTAAATTTTTTCTCATCACAGAATAAAACTTTTTTCCACCTTTCACTGTCTCATGTTTGATGCTCCCTGGCAAAGTCTAAACGCGCAGTTTTGTGGCGTTTTAGGAGACGAGGTCTTTGAATTCATTTTTTGTTTTTGAAAACCTTTTCCCGCAGATGCCGTCTGATGGTTATTGCGCTGCAGTCGGCACCAGTAAGGGCCTTAATTTGGGTCGAGGACTGCCCTGTGTCTTGACGGACAGCCAATCGGATCCTCCGGCTCAGCGCAGGTGTAATTTTTTTGGGTCTACCACTTGACTTTTTTGTTCCATAATGCTCAGGATCTTTCAAAAAATTTAGAATGACTGTCTTACTGCGTCCAACCTCAGCAGCAATGGCATGCTGCGAGAGGCCTTGCTTATGCAGCTCTACGATCCGACCACGTTCAAGAAGAGAAAGGTTCTTAGCTTTAGCCATCAGGAGGGCATGACCATGTGAATGCCTGACAGAAGATGAGAATTTTGAGCAGATTTGGGCTTTTATAGCCTGTGGTCTTAAACTTTTGATCAGCTGATAAACAGCCTATTTCAGTTTACTTGTTGTTTTCAATAAATTACTTTTTCAAAGTGCTTTTTGTCTCACTCTCCCTTCTTGCTTTTGCATATTGTAGCTCTACTTAAAACCTCATTAAGATCCAAATGTGCAAAAGGTAAATTCTAGTTATTTTTCAACTGGTCTTAAGATTTTGATCAGGTCTGTATTTGCTAGATGGTGTTTTTTAAGGAATCCATCCTTGAACCTCTGACAGAAACAAGACCAGTCATTATGAAGCAGTTCATAGCTATTAATGTCAGGTCAGAGAGTACTATATATAGACGCGTAATTGCAGGAGTTTCCAGGCTTCATCACCATCCCAACAGACATTTTTATGGAAAGTCGGTAGAAGTTTGGAACTTGAGGGGAACAGACACCTCATGTCCATCATCATTTCTACCTGTTGAGGGCATTGCTGGAAGATGTGTGGTAAACACATCCACTGTACAGGAAAGCAACATAAGAGAAAAGGTGACTGTAGTCATGCTGCTCTGCATGGTGTTTGAGATTTAGGATTTTCACAGTGTTGAAAAGTGCCTGTGATGTGCTTTTATTTACTTTTATAAAAGCTGTATGAACCCTGATTCAAATAAAGTATAAACTGTATAGTTTTGTTTGTGTGTCCTTTTTCTCTTAAAAAAACTAATGCAAGTGTGAAAAGTCAACCCCCACCCCTAACCCCCCTACCTTACACCTCCACACCCACCACTCTGATTTGCATTTGTATAGCTCACAGCATTTTCACTGACATTGGAAAGCTCCCCCCCTGGGACATCAGCCGTCCACGTTAATTCCTGGCATTTCTCGGTAGTTTTTTGTGCTGCCTGCAAATTGCAGTGCACTGCCATTAACTTGAAATTCCACGGAAATGTTCAGTGCTGTTTAAAGACAAAAATCCCTACTTTCATGCAGTGAATGTATCAAGGGAAAACAATGACCAAAATAATAACACAAAACAATAACAGAAGTCAGAAACAGAAAATCAGAAAAATCAAACCTTCACCTGTCATTCAATCAATTCAAATCACAATAAAGCAGCTACACTTTAAACAATTTAAAGTGACTATGTGCTATGGTCAATGTCAATAATGCAAGGACAGTTCTAGATTCAGGTGAATGTGGTTCCACTGTTGCCAATGGGGTGTTAATCAAAGTAATTAATCCATAAAACAAGTTGAACAAGTCCAAACAAGGTGAAATGAATCTAAACAAGTCCTACCACAGCATTGGGGAAGGGATGAAGCTGTAAGGCTTGAGGCCTGCCAATGAGTGGGGTGGGTGAAGGGCTGAATCTTTTCATACTGTTCCAGTTCTTTGGAGGGTAGCTCGCCATCAATTCAAATCATCCATTGAAGCCTAACCTGTTCAGCAGACAGGCTTCATCATTATCATCATCATCATCAGTCACTCATCACATTTTTCATTAGTTGCTCACCAGTGTTCAGCAAAATGTTTGGTTTCTGTTGGTGGAATCCAGAAGTCCAAGAGGACGGTTGTGGAGTTGAAGGTCTGTTAGCATTAGCATGAGCATTAGCATGATACCAAACAGCTTCAACTTGTTTCACATGAATTTTAACTCACTTTCTTTGATGCTGTGGTTTCCAGGACTGTGAAAAGTGAATGGGTTTCCAGTGATGAGTGGTGTGAGCTGATCCTGCTGTTCAAGTCGCTGTGTGTGAATGACTGAATCTGGATGTACTTCAAACAAAGGAACAGGGGTGGATTCCAGGTGGGAGAGAGACTGCCGGTGATTGGCTGAGGGGTTGAGTGACAGTGAATGGATCCAATACTGTGGAAGTGACTGATTGTAGTCGTCTGTTCATGTTGGGATCCTTGAAGACCATCCATCCATCCATTATCTATACACCGCTTATTCCTCACTAGGGTCGCGGGGGGAGCTGGAGCCTATCCCAGCTGACTCGGGCGAAGGCAGGGGACACCCTAGACAGGTCGCCAGTCTGTCGCAGGGCTACATATATAGACAAACAATCACTCACACATTCACACCTACGGGCAATTTAGAGTAATCAATTAACCTCAGCATATTTTTGGACTGTGGGAGGAAGCCGGAGTACCCGGAGAAAACCCACGCATGCACAGGGAGAACATGCAAACTCCATGCAGAAAGATCCCGGGAAAGCCGGGACGCGAACCAGGGATCTTCTAGCTGCAAGGCAAAAGTGCTAACCACTACACCACTGTTCAGCCCTCCCATAGCATTATATACAGATGATTTTATTCTTTAAACAAAAAAAAAACATGTAGAAGACTATATACAGAGGATGAGGTTTCAGGTATAGAAGACCAGCTGCAGCTAATTCTGGTTTGTTGTTGTTTCTGTTGTGGTTGTACAGTAACTCCAGATACAGGATGCAGGACACTGAATCCAGGTGAGCTCAATCCATTCACTTTATTTAGATTTATTTAGAGCAAATTCACAGCATTTGTCACCTCACAGCGCAGAGCATAGTAAGGTACAGACCTGATGAATTACAAACACAGGACAGAAGAAAACAATCCAGAGTTGCCTTTGGACTCCCAATGAGCTCCAGTGAATCAGTGAATGAACGAACTGGCAGATAGTTTGAAAGCATCAAATGTGGAAAAAAAAGGTTCCCAGTGGGGACTCGAACCGCGATCCTCAACATGACAGACACTCAACTTATGTGTGTGCTATCTTTCACGCGAGGTCGTTTGTAGAGTTTGTTGTAATGATGCTAGCAAGAGGTTGTCATGCAGCCAATGTGTAAAAAGAGCCTTGAGCTGGATTCGAACCGAGGACCTTCTGGATGAGAGGCAGATAACTTATCACTACGCTATCCTTCCTCCAGGGTGTACCCGTTAGTTTTCGTAAATGATGGTACACAAAAGTATTATGGAGGTGACGATCATAAAGGTACGAAGGTGGATTTGAATCGGGGACCTTCAACATGAGAGGCAGAAAACTTATCTCTACACCACCTGTCCTACAAGATATTGCTCTAACTGTGCTTAAATGATGCTATCGATTAGTATTGGTGCAACCAAAGGACAGATAAAAGGTCAGGATGGGTATTTGAACCATGGACCTTCAACATAAAAATAAACCCCAAGACATATATTGCCAAAATCCATAATAATCCATATAATCTTTATTTGCACAAGCCCCAAGTGAAAATGACATCAGTCTGTATTTGTAGAGCATCTCATGAATGTAGCAGCGCCGTTTAAATGTTTCATAACACAGAATATAAGTGAAGAGTATATAGGGTTACAGACAAACATGGCAAATAAGAAACGTGCTCTTCAATAGTTATTGTCATTATTATTACTAGTAATATTATTTTTGTGTCCACTAGAACCCATACAATCATCTACTGTAGTCAAAGAGGAATGTGTGCATTGCGAGTCAAATCCAAAACAATCCATGAACTAACGACCACGTCTTGATTGCACTTCATTTTATTGACCACAAGATGTACTACTCGAGCTGTGTGTGTCATTGAGGCCTCGAGTAATGAAGCATGTTTTGAATTAAGTGTCGAAGCTTCAACAAAGCCTCGATCAGCCATCACAACCTACAAGGTGTTGCTGTAACTTGGCTTAAATGATGGTATCAATTAGTACTGGAGCATCCGCAGGACAAATAAAAGGTGTGAGTGGTGATTTGAACCATAGACCTTCAACATATGAGGCATAGAACTTAACACTACACCACCTTTTCCTACAAGGTGTTGCTGTAATTTGGCTTAAATGATGGTATCAATTAGTACTGGAGCATCCAAAGGACGCATAAAAAGTGTGAGTGAGGATTTGAACCATGGATCTTCAACATGTGAGGCACAGAACTTACCTCTGCACCACCTTCTCTGCAAGGTGTTGTTGTAACTTGTCTTAAATGATGGCATCAACTAGTACTGGAGCAACCAAACAACAGATAAAAGGTCAGGATGCTGATTTGAACCATGGACCTTCAACATGTGAGGCACAGAACTTACCTCTGCACCACCTTTCCTACGAGGTGTTGCTGTAACTTGGCTTAAATGATGGTATCAATTAGTATTGGAGCAACCAAAAGACAAAAGGTGTGAGTGGGGATTTGAACCACCAACCCTCAACATGTGAAGCACAGAACTTACCTCTGCACCACCTTTCCTAAAAGTTGTTGCTGTAACTTGGCTTAAATGATGGTGTCAATTAGTACTGGAGCAACCAAAGGACAAATAACAGGTCAGGATGCTGATTTGAACCATGGAGCTTCAACATGCGAGGCAAAGAACTTACCTCTGCACCACCTTTCCTACAAGGTGTTGTTGTAACCTGGCTTAAATGATGGTATCAATTAATACTGGAGCAACCAAAGGACATATAAAAAAAAAAGTGGAGATGTAGATTTGAACCGTGGACCTTCAACATGTGAGGCACAGAACTTACCTCTGCACCACCTTCTCTGCAAGGTGCTGTTGTAACTTGTCTTAAATGATGGCATTAACTAGTACTGGAGCAACCAAATGACAAATAAAAGGTCAGGATGCTGATTTGAACCATGGACCTTCAACACGTGAAGCACAGAACTTACCTCTGCACCACCTTTCCTACAAGGTGTTGCTATAACTTGATAGAATAACTCACCACCTCCACAGTACAACACCAGGAACATACCCTTATCAGATGCTTGGTGGACAGAATGCAAGATAAAGAAAAACACAGTTCACTGGCAGTTTGCTACACTTGTGGATCCATCAGCAGCCTCCACAGGTATTTATTTTTTCTTCTATTATGAATCAGAAATGACTACTGACATTTGTGGTGATGATGATCTTCACTATTATTCAGAAGTTCACATGTGGAGCCTTTTGGATCAAGATGCAAAGAGAGTCTGACAAAGTGCTAATGCAGTTGTGGAGGTGAACCGGTACCTGGCTGATCTCCTCTGGAAACAAGTGCAGAGCCGCTGATATACTGGACCACCCACAAAACTGTTTACCCAAACCTGTATGATGTAGCCAAACATTTCCTGTGTACCTCAGCCTCATCTGTGCTGTGTGAACGGGTTTTTTCCAAGGCTGGGGAAATAGTCTCTAAAAGAAGAAACCGCTTGAGTCTGAAAACTTTGAATAAACTGTTATTTCTGAATAAAAACTCATGAGAAGTTCCACAAGCACACCCTCTTTACCAATGAACCCCAAGATACACTTTGCCGAAATCCATAAAATAATCTGTATTTGCACCAACCCCATGTGAAAATGACATCAGTCTGTATTTGTAGAGCATCTCATGAATGTAGCACCATTGAAATATTTCAGAACACAAAACAGAAGGGAAGAGTATATAGGGTTACAAACAGACATGCCAAACAAGAAACACGCTCTTCAATAGTCATTGTCATTATTATTACTAGTAATATTATTATTATTATTGTATCCAGTATACATCATTAAATCATCTAGTGTAGATGAACAGGAATGTGCATGGAGAATGAAATCCAAAACAATCCATGAACCAACGACCACGTCTTGATTGCACTTCATTTTATTGACCACTAGATGTCCTACTCGAGCTGTGTGTGTCATTGAGGCCCCGAGTAATGAACCATGTTTTGAATGAAGTGTCAAAGCTTCAACAAAGCCTCAATCAGCCAACGCTAAACTTGGCTTAAATGATGGCATCAATTAGTACTGGCGCAACCAAAGGACAAATAAAAAGTCAGGATGCTGATTTGAACCATGGACCTTCAACATGTGAAGCACAGAACTTACCTCTGCACCACCTTTCCTAGAAGGTGTTGCTGTAACTTGGCTTAAATGATGGTATCAATTAGTATTGGAGCAACCAAAAGACTAAAGGTGTGAGTGGGGATTTGAACCACCGACCCTCAACATGTGAAGCACAGAACTTACCTCTGCACCACCTTTCCTACGAGGTGTTGCTGTAACTTGGCTTAAATGATGGCATCAACTAGTACTGGAGCAACCAAACGACAAATAGAAGGTCAGGATGCTGATTTGAACCATGGAGCTTCAACATGCGAGGCACAGAACTTACCTCTGCACCACCTTTCCTACGAGGTGTTGTTGTAACTTGGCCTAAATGAGGGCATCAATTAGTACTGGAGCAACCAAAGGACAAATAAATGGTGTGAGTGGGGATTTGAACCATAGCCCTGCAACACGTGAAGCACAGAACTTACCTCTGCACCACCTTTCCTACGAGTTGTTGCTGTAACTTGTGTTAAATGATGGCATCAACTAGTACTGGAGCAACCAAAAGACAAATAAAAGGTCAGGATGCTGATTTGAACCATGGAGCTTCAACATGCGAGGCACAGAACTTACCTCTGCACCACCTTTCCTACGAGGTGTTGTTATAACTCGGCTTAAATGATGGCATCAATTAGTACTGGAGCAACCAAAGGACAAATAAATGGTGTGAGTGGGGATTTGAACCATAGCCCTGCAACATGCGAGGCATAAAACTTACCTCTGCACCACCTTTCCTACAAGGTGTTGCTGTAACTTGGCTTAAATGATGTTATCAATTAGTACTGGAGCAACCAAAGGACAAATAAAAGGTGTGAGTGGGGATTTGAACCATGGACCTTAAACATGTGAGGCACAGAACTTACCTCTGCACCACCTTTCCTACAAGGTGTTGCTGTAACCTGGCTTAAATGATGGTATCAATTAATACTCGAGCAACCAAAGGACATATAAAAAAAAAAGTGGAGATGCAGATTTGAACCATGGACCTTCAACATGTGAGGCACAGAACTTACCTCTGCACCACCTTCTCTATGAGGTGTTGTTGTAACTTGTCTTAAATGATGGCATCAACTAGTACTGGAGCAACCAAACAACAAATAAAAGGTCAGGATGCTGATTTGAACCATGGACCTTCAACATGTGAGGCACAGAACTTACCTCTGCACGACCTTTCCTAAAAGGTGTTGCTGTAACTTGGCTTAAATGATGGTATCAATTAGTATTGGAGCAACCAAAAGACAAAAGGTGTGAGTGGGGATTTGAACCACCAACCCTCAACATGTGAAGCACAGAACTTACCTCTGCACCACCTTTCCCACGAGTTGTTGCTGTAACTCGGCTTAAATGATGGTGTCAATTAGTACTGGAGCAACCACAGGACAAATAAAAGGTCAGGATGCTGATTTGAACCATGGAGCTTCAACATGCGAGGCAAAGAACTTACCTCTGCACCACCTTTCCTACAAGGTGTTGTTGTAACTCGGCTTAAATGATGGCATCAATTAGTACTGGAGCAACCAAAGGACAAATAAATGGTGTGAGTGGGGATTTGAACCATAGCCCTGCAACATGCGAGGCACAGAACTTACCTCTGCACCACCTTTCTTACAAGGTGTTGCTGTAACCTGGCTTAAATGATGGTATCAATTAATACTGGAGCAACCAAAGGACATATAAAACAAAAGTGGAGATGCAGATTTGAACCGTGGACCTTCAACATGTGAGGCACAGAACTTACCTCTGCACCACCTTTCCTACGAGTTGTTGCTGTAACTTGGCTTAAATGATGGTGTCAATTAGTATTGGAGCAACCAAAGGACAAATAAAAGGTCAGGATGCTGATTTGAACCATGGAGCTTCAACATTTGAAGCACAGAACTTACCTCTGCACCACCTTTCCTACAAGGTGTTGCTGTAACCTGGCTTAAATGATGGTATCAATTAATACTGGAGCAACCAAAGGACATATAAAAAAAAAGTGGAGATGCAGATTTGAACCGTGGACCTTCAACATGTGAGGCACAGAACTTACCTCTGCACCACCTTTCCTACGAGGTATTGTTATAACTCGGCTTAAATGATGGCATCAATTAGTACTGGAGCAACCAAAGGACAAATAAATGGTGTGAGTGGGGATTTGAACCATAGCCCTGCAACATGCGAGGCATAAAACTTACCTCTGCACCACCTTTCCCACGAGTTGTTGCTGTAACTCGGCTTAAATGATGGTATCAATTAATACTCGAGCAACCAAAGGACATATAAAAAAAAAAGTGGAAATGCAGATTTGAACCATGGACCTTCAACATGTGAGGCACAGAACTTACCTCTGCACCACCTTTCCTACGAGGTATTGTTATAACTCGGCTTAAATGATGGCATCAATTAGTACTGGAGCAACCAAAGGACAAATAAATGGTGTGAGTGGGGATTTGAACCATAGCCCTGCAACATGCGAGGCACAGAACTTACCTCTGCACCACCTTTCCTACGAGTTGTTGCTGTAACTTGGTTTAAATGATGGCATCAACTAGTACTGGAGCAACCAAAGGACAAATAAAAGGTCAGGATGCTGATTTGAACCATGGAGCTTCAACATTTGAAGCACAGAACTTACCTCTGCACCACCTTTCCTACGAGGTGTTGCTGTAACGTGGCTTAAATGATGGCATCAATTAATACTGGAGCAACCAAAGGACATATAAAAAAAAAGTGGAGATGCAGATTTGAACCGTGGACCTTCAACATGTGAGGCACAGAACTTACCTCTGCACCACCTTCTCTGCAAGGTGCTGTTGTAACTTGTCTTAAATGATGGCATCAACTAGTACTGGAGCAACCAAACGACAAATAAAAGGTCAGGATGCTGATTTGAACCATGGACCTTCAACACGTGAAGCACAGAACTTACCTCTGCACCACCTTTCCTACAAGGTGTTGCTATAACTTGATAGAATAACTCTATTCACAACTCACCACCTCCACAGTACAACACCAGGAACATACCCTTATCAGATGCTTGGTGGACAGAATGCAAGATAAAGAAAAACACAGTTCACTGGCAGTTTGCTACACTTGTGGATCCATCAGCAGCCTCCACAGGTATTTATTTTTTCTTCTATTATGAATCAGAAATGACTACTGACATTTGTGGTGATGATGATCTTCACTATTATTCAGAAGTTCACATGTGGAGCCTTTTGGATCAAGATGCAAAGAGAGTCTGACAAAGTGCTAATGCAGTTGTGGAGGTGAACCGGTACCTGGCTGATCTCCTCTGGAAACAAGTGCAGAGCCGCTGATATACTGGACCACCCACAAAACTGTTTACCCAAACCTGTATGATGTAGCCAAACATTTCCTGTGTACCTCAGCCTCATCTGTGCTGTGTGAACGGGTTTTTTCCAAGGCTGGGGAAATAGTCTCTAAGAGAAGAAACCGCTTGAGTCTGAAAACTTTGAATAAACTGTTATTTCTGAATAAAAACTCATGAGAAGTTCCACAAGCACACCCTCTTTACCAATGAACCCCAAGATACACTTTGCCAAAATCCATAAAATAATCTGTATTTGCACCAACCCCATGTGAAAATGACATCAGTCTGTATTTGTAGAGCATCTCATGAATGTAGCACCATTGAAATATTTCAGAACACAAAACAGAAGGGAAGAGTATATAGGGTTACAAACAGACATGCCAAACAAGAAACACGCTCTTCAATAGTCATTGTCATTATTATTACTAGTAATATTATTATTATTATTGTATCCACTATACATCATTAAATCATCTAGTGTAGATGAACAGGAATGTGCATGGAGAATGAAATCCAAAACAATCCATGAACCAACGACCACGTCTTGATTGCACTTCATTTTATTGACCACTAGATGTCCTACTCGAGCTGTGTGTGTCATTGAGGCCCCGAGTAATGAACCATGTTTTGAATGAAGTGTCAAAGCTTCAACAAAGCCTCAATCAGCCAACGCTAAACTTGGCTTAAATGATGGCATCAATTAGTACTGGCGCAACCAAAGGACAAATAAAAAGTCAGGATGCTGATTTGAACCATGGACCTTCAACATGTGAAACACAGAACTTACCTCTGCACCACCTTTCCTACAAGGTGTTGCTGTAACTTGGCTTAAATGATGGTATCAATTAGTATTGGAGCAACCAAAAGACTAAAGGTGTGAGTGGGGATTTGAACCACCGACCCTCAACATGTGAAGCACAGAACTTACCTCTGCACCACCTTTCCTACGAGGTGTTGTTGTAACTCGGCTTAAATGATGGCATCAATTAGTACTAGAGCAACCAAAGGACAAATAAATGGTGTGAGTGCGGATTTGAACCATAGCCCTGCAACATGCGAGGCACAGAACTTACCTCTGCACCACCTTTCTTACGAGTTGTTGCTGTAACTTGGCTTAAATGATGGCATCAATTAGTACTGGAGCAACCAAAGGACATATAAAACAAAAGTGGAGATGCAGATTTGAACCGTGGACCTTCAACATGTGAGGCACAGAACTTACCTTTGCACCACCTTTCCTACAAGGTGTTGCTGTAACTTTGCTTAAATGATGGCATCAATTAGTACTGGAGCAATCAAAGGACAAGTAAAAGGTGTGAGTGGGGATTTGAACCATGGACCTTCAACATGTGAGGCACAGAACTTACCACTGCACCATCTTTCCTACAAGGTGTTGCTGTAACTTGGCTTAAATGATGGTATCAATTAGTACTGGAGCATCCAAAGGACGCATAAAAAGTGTGAGTGGGGATTTGAACCATGGACCTTCAACATGTGAAGCACAGAACTTACCTCTGAACCACAAGGTGTTGCTGAGGACTGAAATCTTTCTCAGTAGTTCTCTGTTAGTTTGAGCTTTCTGCTTAACAGTAGCTTAAAACTTGTGTCGAGGAGTCTTGATTTCACATTGAGACCACAGAACTGAGTTCTTCTGAAATCCTTAACAAACTTTGATAATCTTCACTGAACAGTAAAGTCTGTGGAGATCCGAAGGTCACATTAGTGTAGTGGCTATTCCTGCGCCTATATAGCCACTGTGCCGACTGTACCTAAGCGTCTGACTCGACACACATCCAAAAAGAAAAGAATGTCCACAGAAAAAATGTTTTAAACATAAGGCACTATGTATTGTAACGTAAATTTCTTTGAAAGTTAGAAACAAAAAGGTGTGAGATGCTACAGATAAACTGAGGATGAATTTACTGCAGGCCTTGGATGTGCGTTGCGGTCAAAAGACTGTCTCTCTCTGGTAGGCCTCACCTTCCTGGCAGTCTCCCTGGCTTTTATCCCCATCCTTCAGCCACTAGATGGGGGTAACTCAAGAAAAACAGAGATTAATAAAAGGAAACAATCATCCTGGCTCCTGCAATTATTTGGATCAATGCCTTAAACTAATAGTAGACTGTATCCGTCAAGCAGTTTTCTTAGTAAATCTGTCCACGATCAAACCAAGAACATAGAAAGAGGAAATGTTTTCAGAAACAGCTTGGTGTTTTCATTTTTGCACTTTTTGATAGTTTTGTCTCTTCTGTTTAATTGCATCTTCTAAAGTTTAACTGGTGTCTCTTCAAATGTTTAGTCTTTAGTTTTTTTCTTCTTAAGTGTTTGGTGCTGCTCTTTTCTCATGTTTTTTTGTCTTTTCTAATGTTTGATCTGATTTCTAAATGTTTTGTCTTTTTAATGTTTAATTGTTGCGTTTTTAAATGTTTTATCAGCTTTTCTAAGTTTTGTAAGTTTGAAAATTTTCCTTTTCTTTCCGAATGGTTTTTTTTTTGATTTAATCTTTGTTAAGGTTTTTCTTTTGAAATGTATTATAATCTTTTAATGTTTAATTTTCTTTTGAAATGCTTGGTTGTATTTTTATGGTTTAATTTCCTATTCAATGTTTTCTTGTCTTTTCTAATATTTAATTCTTCAATTAAATGTTTAATTTTGGAATTAAATGTTTTGTCTTTTTAAATGTTTAAAATTCTTTTTAATTATTTGTAGTTTTTTCAAGGTTTAATTTTGGAATTAAATGCTTTGTATTTTTTTTATGTCCAATTATCTAATTAAAGATTTTGTCTTTAATGTTTAATATTCTTCTTTATTGTTTATTTGTATTTTCAGTAATTAAATCATTTAATATAGATGTACTCACAAACAAACTGACCTTGCGCTGAACACAGGCGTGTGTTATGCATGCGTACGTTATGTACGGATACCGAATCGCATCACCTAAATATGTAGTGGTTGGTGGGAATTGATGGGGCTCTGAAACACCCCCACAATTTAATCAGTTGTTCCTTGTATCATTTCCAATGGATAAGTCCTGATAAGTCCACAATGGCTGATTTGAATTCGTGGATCCAGACTATAAGCCACATCACTGCCAAAATCTAATCACTTGGTCCTTGTGTCATTTCTGACCTTCCCTGAAAATTTCATCCAAATCTGTTATTCTGTTTTTGAGTAATCTTTCTTACAGAGCGACAGACAGACCGACAGACACCGATTGTCACACAACTCTGCCGTTCCTTGGTGGAGCACTAAATGTTAACTTGAGCTGAAATGGAGGCACCAAACATAGATTAGCAGTAGCATCCTCACCACAATGTGCAAAACCAACTGAAACGGAACAAAAACCATCGATTAACTGCATTTTAGCCTGCACTACTTCCAATCTGAGCTTCAGCACTAAATTATCTCCAACTCAAGCTGCTTCTCTATTTCCTTCACCTCATTCTGCATTTGTACTCTTAACCCTTTGATCCACAATGTGGGAAAGGAGATAACCCATTTTCCATTGGATTTGGGTCACTTTTGACCCATGGTGCACATTAAAGGGTTAAACTTACATTCTCCTGCTCAAACTGCTTTGCTAACAAATGTTTCTCAAAAGTCTAGTCTCCAGAGCTTCCTAGGAAACCCTCAAAGTCTTTTCTGCTGCAGGTTGCTTTGCAGAACTGTTGCAGAAAACCTCACAAAACCACATGGATGGGGCCTCAAGATAGCTGTCCAAATGAAACGGTACAAAATCCAAATGAGTACCACCCAAACGCGAAGGTTTCCTGCAGCCTACCACAGCAAACTCTTTAAATAGAGAATCAGGACAGTAAGTCTTACCTTCTAGACAACCAACATTGGTTCACAAACAAGAATACAGACTCTGTCTGACCAAAAACCTCAGAAGACTCACTGTAACCCAAGATAAAGCCACAACTCAGCTACACCAAATCCAAAGCAGGAGAACAGAGTGAATGAGCAACCAGACGACCTGTCAGTCATTCCCATAGACTGTAGTCTATGGTTAGAAAGCACAACCTGCACTGGATGCTGCTGCTGCTCATTCACTGGAGACAGCTGGAAGCTAAAACCTCTCTGGGTTTTAAAGCCAACTGATTCTGCCTCCACGTCTGCAGGAGGTGTTTCCTATTTCTTGGTTCCTCCTCTGACCACCAGGTGGCTCCTCCTGCTTTGGATGGAGGCTCTTTGTGAGGAAGTTGTGGTGGATTCTGTTGTGGCTGTACAGTGGCTCCAGGTGCAACATTGCTCAAGGGATGCTATCAATAAGTATTGGCGCAAACAAAGGAAAAATAAAAGATCAGGACAGGGTTTTGAACCATGGACTTTCAAAATGAGCAGCACAAAACTTACCTCTGCACCACCTTTCCTACAAGGTGTTGCTGTAACTTTGCTTAAATGATGGCATCAATTAGTACTGGAGCATCCAAAGGACAAATAAAAGGTGTGAGTGGGGATTTGAACCATGGACCTTCAACATGTGAGGCACACAACTTACCTCTGCACCACCTTTCCTACGAGGTGCTGCTGTAACTTGGCTTAAATGATGGTATCAATTAGTATTGGAGCAACCAAAAGACAAAAGGTGTGAGTGGGGATTTGAACCACCAACCCTCAACATGTGAAGCACAGAACTTACCTCTGCACCACCTTTCCTACAAGGTGTTGCTGTAACTTGGCCTAAATGAGGGCATCAATTAGTACTGGAGCAACCAAAGGACAAATAAATGGTGTGAGTGGGGATTTGAACCATAGCCCTGCAACACGTGAAGCACAGAACTTACCTCTGCACCACCTTTCCTACAAGGTGTTGCTGTAACTTGGCTTAAATGATGGTGTCAATGAGTACTGGAGCAACCAAAGGACAAATAAAAGGTCAGGATGCTGATTTGAACCATGGAGCTTCAACATGTGAAGCACAGAACTTACCTCTGCACCACCTTTCCTACGAGTTGTTGCTGTAACTTGGCTTAAATGATGGTGTCAATTAGTATTGGAGCAACCAAAGGACAAATAAAAGGTCAGGATGCTGATTTGAACCATGGAGCTTCAACATGCGAGGCACAGAACTTACCTCTGCACCACCTTTCCTACGAGGTGTTGTTATAACTCGGCTTAAATGATGGCATCAATTAGTACTGGAGCAACCAAAGGACAAATAAATGGTGTGAGTGGGGATTTGAACCATAGCCCTGCAACATGCGAGGCATAAAACTTACCTCTGCACCACCTTTCCCACGAGTTGTTGCTGTAACTCGGCTTAAATGATGGTATCAATTAATACTCGAGCAACCAAAGGACATATAAAAAAAAAAGTGGAAATGCAGATTTGAACCATGGACCTTCAACATGTGAGGCACAGAACTTACCTCTGCACCACCTTTCCTACGAGGTATTGTTATAACTCGGCTTAAATGATGGCATCAATTAGTACTGGAGCAACCAAAGGACAAATAAATGGTGTGAGTGGGGATTTGAACCATAGCCCTGCAACATGCGAGGCACAGAACTTACCTCTGCACCACCTTTCCTACGAGTTGTTGCTGTAACTTGGTTTAAATGATGGCATCAACTAGTACTGGAGCAACCAAAGGACAAATAAAAGGTCAGGATGCTGATTTGAACCATGGAGCTTCAACATTTGAAGCACAGAACTTACCTCTGCACCACCTTTCCTACGAGGTGTTGCTGTAACGTGGCTTAAATGATGGCATCAATTAATACTGGAGCAACCAAAGGACATATAAAAAAAAAGTGGAGATGCAGATTTGAACCGTGGACCTTCAACATGTGAGGCACAGAACTTACCTCTGCACCACCTTCTCTGCAAGGTGCTGTTGTAACTTGTCTTAAATGATGGCATCAACTAGTACTGGAGCAACCAAACGACAAATAAAAGGTCAGGATGCTGATTTGAACCATGGACCTTCAACACGTGAAGCACAGAACTTACCTCTGCACCACCTTTCCTACAAGGTGTTGCTATAACTTGATAGAATAACTCTATTCACAACTCACCACCTCCACGGTACAACACCAGGAACATACCCTTATCAGATGCTTGGTGGACAGAATGCAAGATAAAGAAAAACACAGTTCACTGGCAGTTTGCTACACTTGTGGATCCATCAGCAGCCTCCACAGGTATTTATTTTTTCTTCTATTATGAATCAGAAATGACTACTGACATTTGTGGTGATGATGATCTTCACTATTATTCAGAAGTTCACATGTGGAGCCTTTTGGATCAAGATGCAAAGAGAGTCTGACAAAGTGCTAATGCAGTTGTGGAGGTGAACCGGTACCTGGCTGATCTCCTCTGGAAACAAGTGCAGAGCCGCTGATATACTGGACCACCCACAAAACTGTTTACCCAAACCTGTATGATGTAGCCAAACATTTCCTGTGTACCTCAGCCTCATCTGTGCTGTGTGAACGGGTTTTTTCCAAGGCTGGGGAAATAGTCTCTAAGAGAAGAAACCGCTTGAGTCTGAAAACTTTGAATAAACTGTTATTTCTGAATAAAAACTCATGAGAAGTTCCACAAGCACACCCTCTTTACCAATGAACCCCAAGATACACTTTGCCAAAATCCATAAAATAATCTGTATTTGCACCAACCCCATGTGAAAATGACATCAGTCTGTATTTGTAGAGCATCTCATGAATGTAGCACCATTGAAATATTTCAGAACACAAAACAGAAGGGAAGAGTATATAGGGTTACAAACAGACATGCCAAACAAGAAACACGCTCTTCAATAGTCATTGTCATTATTATTACTAGTAATATTATTATTATTATTGTATCCACTATACATCATTAAATCATCTAGTGTAGATGAACAGGAATGTGCATGGAGAATGAAATCCAAAACAATCCATGAACCAACGACCACGTCTTGATTGCACTTCATTTTATTGACCACTAGATGTCCTACTCGAGCTGTGTGTGTCATTGAGGCCCCGAGTAATGAACCATGTTTTGAATGAAGTGTCAAAGCTTCAACAAAGCCTCAATCAGCCAACGCTAAACTTGGCTTAAATGATGGCATCAATTAGTACTGGCGCAACCAAAGGACAAATAAAAAGTCAGGATGCTGATTTGAACCATGGACCTTCAACATGTGAAACACAGAACTTACCTCTGCACCACCTTTCCTACAAGGTGTTGCTGTAACTTGGCTTAAATGATGGTATCAATTAGTATTGGAGCAACCAAAAGACTAAAGGTGTGAGCGGGGATTTGAACCACCGACCCTCAACATGTGAAGCACAGAACTTACCTCTGCACCACCTTTCCTACGAGGTGTTGTTGTAACTTGGCCTAAATGAGGGCATCAATTAGTACTGGAGCAACCAAAGGACAAATAAATGGTGTGAGTGGGGATTTGAACCATAGCCCTGCAACACGTGAAGCACAGAACTTACCTCTGCACCACCTTTCCTACGAGTTGTTGCTGTAACTTGTGTTAAATGATGGCATCAACTAGTACTGGAGCAACCAAACGACACATAAAAGGTCAGGATGCTGATTTGAACCATGGACCTTCAACATGTGAGGCACAGAACTTACCTCTGCACCACCTTGTTTGCAAGGTGTTGTTGTAACTTGTCTTAAATGATGGCATCAACTAGTACTGGAGCAACCAAACAACAAATAAAAGGTCAGGATGCTCATTTGAACCATGGATCTTCAACATGTGAGGCACAGAACTTACCTCTGCACCACCTTTCCTACAAGGTGTTGCTGTAACCTGGCTTAAATGATGGTATCAATTAATACTGGAGCAACCAAAGGACATAAAAAAAAAAAAGTAGAGATGCAGATTTGAACCATGGACCTTCAACATGTGAGGCACAGAACTTACCTCTGCACCACCTTTCCTACAAGGTGTTGCTGTAACTTGGCTTAAATGATGGTATCAATTAGTATTGGAGCAACCAAAAGACTAAAGGTGTGAGTGGGGATTTGAACCACCGACCCTAAACATGTGAAGCACAGAACTTACCTCTGCACCACCTTTCCTACGAGTTGTTGCTGTAACTTGGTTTAAATGATGGCATCAACTAGTACTGGAGCAACCAAACGACAAATAAAAGGTCAGGATGCTGATTTGAACCATGGAGCTTCAACATGTGAAGCACAGAACTTACCTCTGCACCACCTTTCCTACGAGTTGTTGCTGTAACTTGGCTTAAATGATGGTGTCAATTAGTATTGGAGCAACCAAAGGACAAATAAAAGGTCAGGATGCTGATTTAAACCATGGAGCTTCAACATGCGAGGCACAGAACTTACCTCTGCACCACCTTTCCTACGAGGTGTTGCTGTAACCTGGCTTAAATGATGGTATCAATTAATACTGGAGCAACCAAAGGACATAAAAAAAAAAAGTGGAGATGCAGATTTGAACCATGGACCTTCAACATGTGAGGCACAGAACTTACCTCTGCACCACCTTTCCTACGAGGTGTTGTTGTAACTTGGCTTAAATGATGGTATCAATTAGTATTGGAGCAACCAAAAGACAAAAGGTGTGAGTGGGGATTTGAACCAGCAACCCTCAACATGTGAAGCACAGAACTTACCTCTGCACCACCTTTCCTACGAGTTGTTGCTGTAACTTGGCTTAAATGATGGTGTCAATTAGTACTGGAGCAACCAAAGGACAAATAACAGGTCAGGATGCTGATTTGAACCATGGAGCTTCAACATGCGAGGCACAGAACTTACCTCTGCACCACCTTTCCTACGAAGTGTTGTTGTAACTCGGCTTAAATGATGGCATCAGTTAGTACTGGAGCAACCAAAGGACAAATAAATGGTGTGAGTGCGGATTTGAACCATAGCCCTGCAACATGCGAGGCACAGAACTTACCTTTGCACCACCTTTCCTACAAGGTGTTGCTGTAACTTTGCTTAAATGATGGCATCAATTAGTACTGGAGCAATCAAAGGACAAGTAAAAGGTGTGAGTGGGGATTTGAACCATGGACCTTCAACATGTGAGGCACAGAACTTACCACTGCACCATCTTTCCTACAAGGTGTTGCTGTAACTTGGCTTAAATGATGGTATCAATTAGTACTGGAGCATCCAAAGGACGCATAAAAAGTGTGAGTGGGGATTTGAACCATGGACCTTCAACATGTGAAGCACAGAACTTACCTCTGAACCACAAGGTGTTGCTGAGGACTGAAATCTTTCTCAGTAGTTCTCTGTTAGTTTGAGCTTTCTGCTTAACAGTAGCTTAAAACTTGTGTCGAGGAGTCTTGATTTCACATTGAGACCACAGAACTGAGTTCTTCTGAAATCCTTAACAAACTTTGATAATCTTCACTGAACAGTAAAGTCTGTGGAGATCCGAAGGTCACATTAGTGTAGTGGCTATTCCTGCGCCTATATAGCCACTGTGCCGACTGTACCTAAGCGTCTGACTCGACACACATCCAAAAAGAAAAGAATGTCCACAGAAAAAATGTTTTAAACATAAGGCACTATGTATTGTAACGTAAATTTCTTTGAAAGTTAGAAACAAAAAGGTGTGAGATGCTACAGATAAACTGAGGATGAATTTACTGCAGGCCTTGGATGTGCGTTGCGGTCAAAAGACTGTCTCTCTCTGGTAGGCCTCACCTTCCTGGCAGTCTCCCTGGCTTTTATCCCCATCCTTCAGCCACTAGATGGGGGTAACTCAAGAAAAACAGAGATTAATAAAAGGAAACAATCATCCTGGCTCCTGCAATTATTTGGATCAATGCCTTAAACTAATAGTAGACTGTATCCGTCAAGCAGTTTTCTTAGTAAATCTGTCCACGATCAAACCAAGAACATAGAAAGAGGAAATGTTTTCAGAAACAGCTTGGTGTTTTCATTTTTGCACTTTTTGATAGTTTTGTCTCTTCTGTTTAATTGCATCTTCTAAAGTTTAACTGGTGTCTCTTCAAATGTTTAGTCTTTAGTTTTTTTCTTCTTAAGTGTTTGGTGCTGCTCTTTTCTCATGTTTTTTTGTCTTTTCTAATGTTTGATCTGATTTCTAAATGTTTTGTCTTTTTAATGTTTAATTGTTGCGTTTTTAAATGTTTTATCAGCTTTTCTAAGTTTTGTAAGTTTGAAAATTTTCCTTTTCTTTCCGAATGGTTTTTTTTTTGATTTAATCTTTGTTAAGGTTTTTCTTTTGAAATGTATTATAATCTTTTAATGTTTAATTTTCTTTTGAAATGCTTGGTTGTATTTTTATGGTTTAATTTCCTATTCAATGTTTTCTTGTCTTTTCTAATATTTAATTCTTCAATTAAATGTTTAATTTTGGAATTAAATGTTTTGTCTTTTTAAATGTTTAAAATTCTTTTTAATTATTTGTAGTTTTTTCAAGGTTTAATTTTGGAATTAAATGCTTTGTATTTTTTTTATGTCCAATTATCTAATTAAAGATTTTGTCTTTAATGTTTAATATTCTTCTTTATTGTTTATTTGTATTTTCAGTAATTAAATCATTTAATATAGATGTACTCACAAACAAACTGACCTTGCGCTGAACACAGGCGTGTGTTATGCATGCGTACGTTATGTACGGATACCGAATCGCATCACCTAAATATGTAGTGGATGGTGGGAATTGATGGGACTCTGAAACACCCCCACAATTTAATCAGTTGTTCCTTGTATCATTTCCAATGGATAAGTCCTGATAAGTCCACAATGGCTGATTTGAATTCGTGGATCCAGACTATAAGCCACATCACTGCCAAAATCTAATCACTTGGTCCTTGTGTCATTTCTGACCTTCCCTGAAAATTTCATCCAAATCTGTTATTCTGTTTTTGAGTAGTCTTTCTTACAGAGCGACAGACAGACCGACAGACACCGATTGTCACACAACTCTGCCGTTCCTTGGTGGAGCACTAAATGTTAACTTGAGCTGAAATGGAGGCACCAAACATAGATTAGCAGTAGCATCCTCACCACAATGTGCAAAACCAACTGAAACGGAACAAAAACCATCAATTAACTACATTTTAGCCTGCACTACTTCCAATCTGAGCTTCAGCACTAAATTATCTCCAACTCAAGCTGCTTCTCTATTTCCTTCACCTCATTCTGCATTTGTACTCTTAACCCTTTGATCCACAATGTGGGAAAGGAGATAACCCATTTTCCATTGGATTTGGGTCACTTTTGACCCATGGTGCACATTAAAGGGTTAAACTTACATTCTCCTGCTCAAACTGCTTTGCTAACAAATGTTTCTCAAAAGTCTAGTCTCCAGAGCTTCTTAGGAAACCCTCAAAGTCTTTTCTGCTGCAGGTTGCTTTGCAGAACTGTTGCAGAAAACCTCACAAAACCACATGGATGGGGCCTCAAGATAGCTGTCCAAATGAAACGGTACAAAATCCAAATGAGTACCACCCAAACGCGAAGGTTTCCTGCAGCCTACCACAGCAAACTCTTTAAATAGAGAATCAGGACAGTAAGTCTTACCTTCTAGACAACCAACATTGGTTCACAAACAAGAATACAGACTCTGTCTGACCAAAAACCTCAGAAGACTCACTGTAACCCAAGATAAAGCCACAACTCAGCTGCACCAAATCCAAAGCAGGAGAACAGAGTGAATGAGCGACCAGACGACCTGTCAGTCATTCCCATAGACTGTAGTCTGTGGTTAGAAAGCACAACCTGCACTGGATGCTGCTGCTGCTCATTCACTGGAGACAGCTGGAAACTAAAACCTCTCTGGGTTTTAAAGCCAACTGATTCTGCCTCCACGTCTGCAGGAGGTGTTTCCTATTTCTTGGTTCCTCCTCCGACCACCAGGCGGCGCCTCCTGCTTTGGATGCAGGCTCTTTGTGAGGAAGTTGTGGTGGATTCTGTTGTGGCTGTACAGTGGCTCCAGGTGCAACATTGCTCAAGGGATGCTATCAATTAGTATTGGCGCAACCAAAGGAAAAATAAAAGATCAAGACAGGGTTTTGAACCATGGACCTTCAACATGAGCGGCACAAAACTTACCTCTGCACCACCTTTCCTACAAGGTGTTGCTGTAACTTTGCTTAAATGATGGCATCAATTAGTACTGGAGCATCCAAAGGAAAAATAAAAGGTGTGAGTGGGGATTTGAACCATGGACCTTCAACATGAGCGGCACAAAACTTACCTCTGCACCACCTTTCCTACAAGGTGCTGCTGTAACTTTGCTTAAATGATGGTATCAATTAGTACTGGAGCATCCAAAGGACAAATAAAAGGTGTGAGTGGGGATTTGAACCATGGACCTTCAACATGTGAGACACAGAACTTTCCTCTGCACCACCTTTCCTACGAAGTGTAACTGTAATCTGGCTTAAATGATGGTATCAATTAGTACTGGAGCAACCAAAGGACAAATAAAAGGTGTGAGGGGGGATTTGAACCATGGACCATCAACATTTGAGGCACAGAACTTACCTCTGCACCACCTTTCCTACAAGGTGTTGTTGCAAATTGGCTTGAATGATGGCATCAAAAGTATTGGAGCAACCAAAGGACAAATAAAAGGTCAGGATGCTGATTTGAACCATGGACCTTCAACATGTGAGGCACAGAACTTACCTCTGCACCACCTTTCCTACAAGGTGTTGTTGTAAATTGGCTTAAATGATGGCATCAATTCGTACTGGAGCAACCAAAGGACAAATAAAAGGTGTGAGTGGGGATTTGAACCATGGACCTTCAACATGTGAAGCACAGAACTTACCTCTGAACCACAAGGTGTTGCTGAGGACTGAAATCTTTCTCAGTAGTTCTCTGTTAGTTTGAGCTTTCTGCTTAACAGAAGCTTAAAA
This sequence comes from Amphiprion ocellaris, assembly GCF_022539595.1. NCBI lineage: Eukaryota > Metazoa > Chordata > Actinopteri > Pomacentridae > Amphiprion > Amphiprion ocellaris. The sequence goes on along the minus strand of NW_026559342.1, from coordinate 5,949 downwards.
CTTGTGTCGAGGAGTCTTGATTTCACATTGAGACCACAGATCTGAGTTCTTCTGAAATCCTTAACAAACTTTGATAATCTTCACTGAACAGTAAAGTCTGTGGAGATCCGAAGGTCACATTTAAACATAAGGCACTATGTATTGTAACGTAAATTTCTTTGAAAGTTAGAAACAAAAAGGTGTGAGATGCTACAATGTGCAAAACCAACTGAAACGGAACAAAAACCATCGATTAACTGCATTTTAGCCTGCACTACTTCCAATCTTAGCTTCAGCGCTAAATTATCTCCAACTCAAGCTGCTTCTCTATTTCCTTCACCTCATTCTGCATTTGTACTCTTAACCCTTTGATCCACAATGTGGGAAAGGAGATAATCCATTTTCCATTGGATTTGGGTCACTTTTGACCCATGGTGCACATTAAAGGGTTAAACTTACATTCTCCTGCTCAAACTGCTTTGCTAACAAATGTTTCTCAAAAGTCTAGTCTCCAGAGCTTCCCAGGAAACCCTCAAAGTCTTTTCTGCTGCAGGTTGCTTTGCAGAACTGTTGCAGAAAACCTCACAAAACCACATGGATGGGGCCTCAAGATAGCTGTCCAAATGAAACGGTACAAAATCCAAATGAGTACCACCCAAACGCGAAGGTTTCCTGCAGCCTACCACAGCAAACTCTTTAAATAGAGAATCAGGACAGTAAGTCTTACCATCTAGACAACCAACATTGGTTCACAAACAAGAATACAGACTCTGTCTGACCAAAAACCTCAGAAGACTCACTGTAACCCAAGATAAAGCCACAACTCAGCTGCACCAAATCCAAAGCAGGAGAACAGAGTGAATGAGCGACCAGACGACCTGTCAGTCATTCCCATAGACTGTAGTCTATGGTTAGAAAGCACAACCTGCACTGGATGCTGCTGCTGCTCATTCACTGGAGACAGCTGGAAACTAAAACCTCTCTGGGTTTTAAAGCCAACTGATTCTGCCTCCACGTCTGCAGGAGGTGTTTCCTATTTCTTGGTTCCTCCTCCGACCACCAGGCGGCGCCTCCTGCTTTGGATGGAGGCTCTTTGTAGGGAAGTTGTGGTGGATTCTGTTGTGGCTGTACAGTGGCTCCAGGTGCAACATTGCTCAAGGGATGCTATCAATTAGTATTGGCGCAACCAAAGGAAAAATAAAAGATCAAGACAGGGTTTTGAACCATGGACCTTCAACATGAGCGGCACAAAACTTACCTCTGCACCACCTTTCCTACAAGGTGTTGCTGTAACTTTGCTTAAATGATGGCATCAATTAGTACTGGAGCATCCAAAGGACAAATAAAAGGTGTGAGTGGGGATTTGAACCATGGACCTTCAACATGAGCGGCACAAAACTTACCTCTGCACCACCTTTCCTACAAGGTGTTGCTGTAACTTGGCTTAAATGATGGTATCAATTAGTACTGGAGCATCCAAAGGACAAATAAAAGGTGTGAGTGGGGATTTGAACCACAGACCATCAACATTTGAGGTACAGAACTTACCTCTGCACCACCTTTTCCTACAAGGTGTTGCTGTAAACTGGCTTAAATGATGGTATCAATTAGTACTGGAGCATCCAAAGGACAGATAAAAAGTGTGAGTGGGGATTTGAACCATGGACCTTCAACATGTGAGGCACAGAACTTTCCTCTGCACCATCTATCCTACAAAGTGTAACTGTAATCTGGCTTAAATGATGGTATCAATTAGTACTGGAGCATCCAAAGGACGCATAAAAAGTGTGAGTGAGGATTTGAACCATGGATCTTCAACATGTGAAGCACAGAACTTTCCTCTGCACCACCTTTCCTACAAGGTGATGCTGTAACTTGGCTTAAATTATGTTATCAATTAGTACTGGAGAAACCAAAGGACAAATAAGAGGTGTGAGTGGGGATTTGAACCATGGACCATAAACATTTGAGGCACAGAACTTACCTCTGCACCACCTTTCCTACAAGGTGTTGTTGTAAATTGGCTTAAATGATGGCATCAATCAGTACTGGAGCAACCAAAGGACAAATAAAAGGTGTGAGTGGGGATTTGAACCATGGACCTTCAACATGTGAAGCACAGAACTTACCTCTGAACCACAAGGTGTTGCTGAGGACTGAAATCTTTCTCAGTAGTTCTCTGTTAGTTTGAGCTTTCTGCTTAACAGAAGCTTAAAACTTGTGTCGAGGAGTCTTGATTTCACATTGAGACCACAGATCTGAGTTCTTCTGAAATCCTTAACAAACTTTGATAATCTTCACTGAACAGTAAAGTCTGTGGAGATCCGAAGGTCACATTTAAACATAAGGCACTATGTATTGTAACGTAAATTTCTTTGAAAGTTAGAAACAAAAAGGTGTGAGATGCTACAATGTGCAAAACCAACTGAAACGGAACAAAAACCATCGATTAACTGCATTTTAGCCTGCACTACTTCCAATCTTAGCTTCAGCACTAAATTATCTCCAACTCAAGCTGCTTCTCTATTTCCTTCACCTCATTCTGCATTTGTACTCTTAACCCTTTGATCCACAATGTGGGAAAGGAGATAACCCATTTTCCATTGGATTTGGGTCACTTTTGACCCATGGTGCACATTAAAGGGTTAAACTTACATTCTCCTGCTCAAACTGCTTTGCTAACAAATGTTTCTCAAAAGTCTAGTCTCCAGAGCTTCCTAGGAAACCCTCAAAGTCTTTTCTGCTGCAGGTTGCTTTGCAGAACTGTTGCAGAAAACCTCACAAAACCACATGGATGGGGCCTCAAGATAGCTGTCCAAATGAAACGGTACAAAATCCAAATGAGTACCACCCAAACGCGAAGGTTTCCTGCAGCCTACCACAGCAAACTCTTTAAATAGAGAATCAGGACAGTAAGTCTTACCTTCTAGACAACCAACATTGGTTCACAAACAAGAATACAGACTCTGTCTGACCAAAAACCTCAGAAGACTCACTGTAACCCAAGATAAAGCCACAACTCAGCTGCACCAAATCCAAAGCAGGAGAACAGAGTGAATGAGCGACCAGACGACCTGTCAGTCATTCCCATAGACTGTAGTCTATGGTTAGAAAGCACAAACTGCACTGGATGCTGCTGCTGCTCATTCACTGGAGACAGCTGGAAACTAAAACCTCTCTGGGTTTTAAAGCCAACTGATTCTGCCTCCACGTCTGCAGGAGGTGTTTCCTATTTCTTGGTTCCTCCTCCGACCACCAGGCGGCGCCTCCTGCTTTGGATGCAGGCTCTTTGTGAGGAAGTTGTGGTGGATTCTGTTGTGGCTGTACAGTGGCTCCAGGTGCAACATTGCTCAAGGGATGCTATCAATTAGTATTGGCGCAACCAAAGGAAAAATAAAAGATCAAGACAGGGTTTTGAACCATGGACCTTCAACATGAGCAGCACAAAACTTACCTCTGCACCACCTTTCCTACAAGGTGTTGCTGTAACTTTGCTTAAATGATGGCATCAATTAGTACTGGAGCATCCAAAGGACAAATAAAAGGTGTGAGTGGGGATTTGAACCATGGACCTTCAACATGAGCGGCACAAAACTTACCTCTGCACCACCTTTCCTACAAGGTGCTGCTGTAACTTTGCTTAAATGATGGTATCAATTAGTACTGGAGCATCCAAAGGACAAATAAAAAGTGTGAGTGGGGATTTGAACCATGGACCTTCAACATGTGAGACACAGAACTTTCCTCTGCACCATCTATCCTACAAAGTATAACTGTAATCTGGCTTAAATGATGGTATCAATTAGTACTGGAGCAACCAAAGGACAAATAAAAGGTGTGAGGGGGGATTTGAACCATGGACCATCAACATTTGAGGCACAGAACTTACCTCTGCACCACCTTTCCTACAAGGTGTTGCTGTAACTTTGCTTAAATGATGGTATCAGTTAGTACTGGAGCATCCAAAGGACAAATAAAAAGTGTGAGTGGGGATTTGAACCATGGACCTTCAACATGTGAGGCACAGAACTTTCCTCTGCACCCTCTATCCTACGAAGTGTAACTGTAATCTGGCTTAAATGATGGTATCAATTAGTACTGGAGCATCCAAAGGATGCATAAAAAGCGTGAGTGAGGATTTGAACCATGGATCTTCAACATGTGAGGCACAGAACTTTCCTCTGCACCACCTTTCCTACAAGGTGATGCTGTAACTTGGCTTAAATGATGGTATCAATTAGTACTGGAGCAACCAAAGGACAAATAAAAGGTGTGAGTGGGGATTTGAACCACAGACCTTCAACATTTGAGGCACAGAACTTACCTCTGCACCACCTTTCCTAAAAGGTGTTGCTGTAACTTTGCTTAAATGATGGTATCAATTAGTACTGGAGCATCCAAAGGACAAATAAAAAGTGTTAGTGGGGATTTGAACCATGGACCTTCAACATGTGAGGCACAGAACTTTCCTCTGCACTATCTATCCTACGAAGTATAACTGTAATCTGGCTTAAATGATGGTATCAATTAGTACTGGCGCATCCAAAGGACGCAATAAAGAGTGTCAGTGAGGTTTTGAACCATGGATCTTCAACATGTGAGGCACAGAACTTTCCTCTGCACCACCTTTCCTACAAGGTGTTGCTGTAACTTGGCTCAAATGATGGTATCAATTCGTACTGGAGCAACCAAAGGACAAATAAAAGGTGTGAGTGGGGATTTGAACACGGACCATCAACATGTGAGGTACAGAACTTACCTCTGCACCACCTTTCCTACAAGGTGTTGCTGTAAACTGGCTGTAAATGATGGTATCAATTAGTACTGAGCATCCAAATGACAGATAAAAAGGTGTGAGTGGGGATTTGAACCATGGACTCTTCAACATGTGAGGCACAGAACTTACTCTGCACTACCTATCCTTCAAAGGTGTAACTGTAATCTGGCTTAAATGATGGTATCAATTACTACTGGAGCATCCAAAGGACGCATAAAAAGTGTGAGTGAGGATTTGAACCATGGATCTTCAACATGTGAAGCACAGAACTTTCCTCTGCACCACCTTTCCTACAAGGTGATCCTGTAACTTGGCTTAAATGATGGTATCAATTAGTACTGGAGCAACCAAAGGGACAAATAAGAGGTGTGAGTGGGGATTTGAACCATGGGACCATAAACATTTGAGGCACAGAACTTACCTCTGCACCACCTTTCCTACAAGGTGTTGTTGTAAATTGGCTTAAATGATGGCATCAATCAGTACTGGAGCAACCAAAGGACAAATAAAAGGTGTGAGTGGGGGATTTGAACCATGGACCTTCAACATGTGAAGCACAGAACTTACCTCTGAACCACAAGGTGTTGCTGAGGACTGAAATCTTTCTCAGTAGTTCTCTGTTAGTTTGAGCTTTCTGCTTAACAGAAGCTTAAAACTTGTGTCGAGGAGTCTTGATTTCACATTGAGACCACAGATCTGAGTTCTTCTGAAATCCTTAACAAACTTTGATAATCTTCACTGAACAGTAAAGTCTGTGGAGATCCGAAGGTCACATTTAAACATAAGGCACTATGTATTGTAACGTAAATTTCTTTGAAAGTTAGAAACAAAAAGGTGTGAGATGCTACAATGTGCAAAAACCAACTGAAACGGAACCAAAAACCATCGATTAACTGTATTTTAGCCTGCACTACTTCCAATCTTAGCTTCAGCACTAAATTATCTCCAACTCAAGCTGCTTCTCTATTTCCTTCACCTCATTCTGCATTTGTACTCTTAACCCTTTGATCCACAATGTGGGAAAGGAGATAACCCATTTTCCATTGGATTTGGGTCACTTTTGACCCATGGTGCACATTAAAGGGTTAAACTTACATTCTCCTGCTCAAACTGCTTTGCTAACAAATGTTTCTCAAAAGTTTAGTCTCCAGAGCTTCCTAGCTTCCTCAAAGGTCTATTTCTGCTGCAGGTTG